>NW_015509782.1:0-9559 GCF_001515645.1 Sinocyclocheilus grahami
TAACAAAATATATATTGTGTGTTGGAGTGGTCCAGACACTACAAAATCTAGCGGTTCTGTTGTGTCTCATGTCGCAAGTTTAGTGACGCAGGTAGTGACGATTCTCTCCGGCCAATCAGTGATCAGCAGAGTTTACACGTCACGTTTTGGTAACGGTACGGTTCGCTTGGAACTCCAACCGAAGAGGAACTAAAAAAAGTACCAGGTACCAGATACTGTACCCAGTGGAAAACCCCCAAAAGTGAACCGTACCGTGCCGTACCATGCAGTGGAAAAGCGCCATTATAGTCAGTAGAATGCCTGTTGGGAGACCATGACAATCAAGAGTTAGCAGATATTAAGCAAATAGTCTACTAATATTCTGATGAGAGTTAGTATACATGTAGGTGCATGTATACATTTGGGGGAAGTCGTGGCCTAATGGTTAGAGAGTCGGACTCATAACCCAAAGGCTGTGGGTTTGAGTCTCGTACTGGCAGGGATTGTAGGTGGGGGGAATGAATGTACAGCGCTCTCTCCCACCTTCAATACCACGACTGAGGTGCCCTTGAGCAAGGCACCGAACCCCCAACTGCTCCCCGGGCGCCGCAGCATAAATGGCTGCCCACTGCTCCGGGTGTGTGTTCACGGTTTGTGTGTGTTCACTGCTGTGTGTGTGCACTTTGGATGGGTTATTCTAATTCCAAGTATGGGTCGCCACACGTCACTTCACTTCACTTCATTACATATTGTCAACAGAATGTTCAAAAGGGACCATCAAAATAAAGTGTTACTGCCATAATAAACATAATGAAGACAACAACCTCAGCTTCAGAAAGAGTTTCGATGCTCAAGCTTCAGAGCTCACTGTGATTATCAGGGGTTTTCTCAGAGGAGATGAAGGATGCAGTATCTTCTCAAAAAGATGATTTGGAAAACAATCAACAGTAATATAAATATTGCAAATTATACAGATTGAATAATTGAATAGATATTAACATGGAAGAAAAACATGGAATTTGAATAACATGAGAAGAGTCAAAAAATGTCACCTACTGAGCATTTTAAATTTATGAAACTAAGCATGTTTACTCAGGATAACTTGTTTGCCATGTGCGATTTTTTTTTTTAAGAGTTTGGATAATGCACTTTATCTGTTATCTTCTGTTATCTTTTTTACTGTTATTTTTAATAAATCGCCATGGCAGCACCGTTCAAGATATTCAAAATCTGTTTGCAATTTAGAATCTTCAGCATCTTGGCATCACACTGACAAAGTTTGGTGTGAATTGATGCATACTCCTTCTAGGAGAATCGTGAAATTCACACCAAACTTTGTCAGCATGATGCCAAGATACTGAAGATACTAAATTGCAAACAGGTTTGGGATATCTTGAACGGTGCTGCCATGACGATTTATTAAAAATAAATCAGCCTACACTGATAAAAAGCCTGATTTTTTCCAAAAATCCACATTCAAACCAAAATAGCTGACTTCCTGTTGGTCGTGGCTAATTATTGTAAATTAAAAAGTTGTCTGGCTTCATGAGAAGCTCTATAGCTCCATGCCTATTTATGAGCAGTAAGCCAGTGTCTAACTATCAGTAATACTGATATGTGTGTCGAGTTTCATGAAATTCTAGGCATGTTAAGTGCCTTAAAACACGTTGCCGTGGCAACAGTATTTAATATATCCCTTTGCAGTTTTACCATGTTTTGACATTATTCTGATGAAGTTTGAAGAAAAACGAGTACAAATAAGAGGATCTTATAAAAATAAAATTTTAAAGCATTTTGAAAATGACACACTTCCAAAATTTATTAGACACTTCCTGTTTCTGATTTCTCACCATAATTTTGTTGCCTTGCCATAGCCAAACCATTGAATATATCAAAAATCCCTTGGAAATTTTGCATCCCCAATGTCTTGAGGTAATATTGACCTAATCTGGTGGCCATCGGATGAAGATCTTAGTATTGAGTATCGCAAATTCCACAGAGTACGCTTTTCACAAAACCCTGAATAGCCGACTTCCTGTAGGACGGAACACTGACTGTCAACAAGTCAAGTCACCTTTATTTATAAAGTGCTTTTAACAATACAGATTGTGTCAAAGCAACTTTACAGCATTGAATACGAAAATAGTGTGTCAATAATGCAAAATGACAATAGTAAATACAAAATTTTTATTTAAAGGCTGTTCATCATTGAATTCAGTGATGTCATCATCCAGCTCAGTTCAGTTTAAATAGTATCTGTGCAATCAAGTCGACGATATATCGCTGGTAATTAAGTGTCCCCAACTAAGCAACCAGAGGCGACAGCGGCAAGGAACCAAAACTCCATCTGTGACAGAATGGAGAAAAAACCTTGGGAGAAACCAGGCTCAGTCGGGGGGGCCAGTTCTCCTCTGGCCAGACGAAACCAGCAGTTAAATTTCAGGCTGCAGCAAAGTCACATTGTGCAGAGGACTCAACTGGTTCCTGTGGTCTTGTCCCGGTGGCCGTCTAGGAGACAAGGACTTCACTGGGGATCTGTCTCGGGGGCTCATCTAGTTGTCCAGCACAAAAGTTGTTCGGCCTTATGAGATCTATATGTGTATAGATTCCCTCCTACCCATGTGAAACTCTGTCTGGCACTGATGGCCGCATATTCCAACATGTGTGCAAAGTTTCAAGAGTTTTTGAGCATGTTATGGGCCCCAAAACCTTGAATAATAATACTCCTTAGATGAACAATAGGGCCCTGCGCCCCTAGTGGCTTGGGCCCTAATAATAATAATAATAACTTAAGCTACAAGCAGCGTGGAAAGGGCCCTTGCACCCGGAGCCACCTCCACCTGGTGACCTTAGAAAAACAGTGAACAGTGGGCAATATTCATTTAAAGTGGTAAATATAGGAGGAATATGTTTGTGCCAAGTCATTTATTTGTGCCAAACTTCCTGCTGCCAGCTGGTGGCGCTATGAATGAATATTGGCATGTAGATATCTTCAGGCCAGGACTTTTATCAAACATGTGAAGTTTGGTGCAGTTTGAACATGATATGTTATATTTAGTGTAAAACATGACATATCCTATTGCCAACAGGTGGCGCTATCATTATAACTGAATATTGGCCTTTAGATGTCTTCAGGCCAGGATTCTTATCAAACAAGAAATTTAGGGCAGATTGGAGATTGCATGTTTTAGTTAAAGCAAAACATGACATTTCCTGTTGTCAACAGGTGGTGCTATAAATTATAACTGATTATTGGCATGTAGATATTTTAAGGCCAGGACTCTTACCAAAAATGTGGAGTTTGGGGCAGATCGGACTTTGCATGTTTAAGTTAGTATAAAACAAGTCATTTCCTGTTGCCAGCAGGTGGCGCTTATAATTATAACTGAATATTGCCCTTTAGATGTGTTCAGGCCAGGACTCTTATCAAACGTGTGGGGTTTGGGGCAGATCGGACATTGTATGGCTAAGTTACAACAACTTCCTGTTTCATGGCATAATAGCATGCTTTAGCTTCGGTAAGTGTTGCTAGCATATTTTTAGCATGTTTAGCGCACAATGGCATATTTTACTATGTTGCTAATAGTGTATCACAGTGTTGAACATGTCACTTCCAGTTGACAGTAGGTGGCGTTATGATTATAACTGAATATTAGCATGAAGATGTGTTCAGGCCAGGACTCTGATCAAACATGTTAGGTTTTTGGCAGATTAGACGTTGTATGCATGAGTTACAACAAATTCCTGTTTCATTGTATTAATAGCATGCTTTAAAAATGCTACCATGTTTCTAGCATGTTGCATGTTAAGTTAAGGGGCAGATTGGACACTGCATACCTGAGTTACAGCAACTTCCTGTTTCTTTGCATTAATAACATGTTTTAGCTCTTAGCTAAGTGTTGCTAGCATGTTTCTAGCCTATTTAACACTTGCTGACACTTTTTAACATGTTGTTAGGAGTCCATAACAGTGTTAAATATGTTACGTCCCGTTGCCAGCAGTTGGCACTATGGCTATAACTGAATATGGGCATGGACATGTGTTCAGGACAGAACTCCTATCAAACGTGTGAAGTTTGGGGCAGATTGGACATTGTTTGCCTGAGTTACAGCAACTTCCTCTTTCATGGTGAAACATCAAAATTTGTCAGGCTGCCAGGGACACGGCCTTCAACAAAAACTCAAGATCTTCGCAATTTGGCATCGTAAAGGCTTTATGATTACACCCTGCTTTGACACAATCAGTATTGTATAAAGCACTATGCAAATAAAGGTGACTTGACTTGACTACACTCAACAAATTTAAATATGATCCAATTAAAACTGTAGGAGGAGTTTGTTAAAGTACAAGGCCTGAAAATGCCAAAAACTGCACAAATATCAGTGGGGGAATTCAAAATGGCTGACTTCCTTTTGCGTTTAGGACTTTGCTCCAAGAGACTTTTTGTAGGTATTAGGACATTACATGCATGTACTGAATTTTGCATACGAATGTGAAATGCACCGGGAGGGGCGCTTCATTGAATTTTTATAGGGGGTGCTATCGAGCCATTTTGCCATGCCCAATTCTGAAACCCATATCAGATATAAATGTTCGTCACTTCTGGCGTGTGTGCATAGTTTTGTGAGTTTTCGAGCATGTTTAGGCCCTCAAAAATCAGATTCAGGGAGGAAGAAGAAGAAGAAACAGTGCAATTCCAAGTGTGTCCTTGCACCGTGGTGCTCGGGCCCTAATTAAAACACCTAATGTACATCACAGAAATATATGGTTCTATATATGTCTCTTACTTCTGTTTTCTTTTGAATACCTCTCCTGACCATTATGAATGGTTAGAAGACTATCTGCGTTTTCATTAATAACTATTAGTATTGACTCCAGTGTTGTTACATCTTTCTTAAGGAATTATTACCCTGTATTCTAAAGTGAAGATCATAGTAACCCACTAAGACTGTGCATGGTTTGATTTGCAGTTTGATACGTGGATGCTTATCAGAATCAGAATCAGAAGAGCTTTATTACCAAGTATGTTGACACACACAAGGAATCTGACTTGACGACTGGAGCTTCCAGTGTAGAAGAAAGTATGTGGTGGATTTGGTTTGACACTCTGTGTTTGATTAAGTTGACTTGTGTGTCATACTGATCATTGGTTGATTGCTCAAGCCTGGGTGATGTATTCGGGAAGATGTAAAATGAACGAGAGTCAGTAAAAAGCAGCTCACACCTCATGGTCTCACAGTGTGTTTATTAGACTTAGAAATAAACCACGCACCATTCGGAGAAACAGATAAAGGACACAAGAACGCAACATGGTGTCAGACGGAATATTACAGTGAGTACCGTGAACAGTTTTGTGGATAACTGATTAGCACGCCAGAAGATTTTAATCTCGGCAGACGAACATGGAACAATTCAACCCACCCTCGTCACTAATGCTAACGGGCAATTTAGTAGAAAATTAGCGCAGATGGGAGCAACGTTTTCGTCTGTATATGACTGCAACAGGAGCGAGTGCTAAACAAGAGCCAGTCAAAATAGCCATTCTGCTACACACCATTGGAGAAGAGGCGTTGGAGGTGTATAATACACTCACCGTCAATTTAGTTGATGAAGAGAACGAGACGATGGAAGACGTGCTCATAGCATTCAGAGACTATTGCAGCCCACAGAAAAACATTGTGTTTGAGAGGCACCAATTCTGGTCTCATCCCATGGCAGATGGCATTACAGTGGACAGATTCATCACAGAGCTGAGACAAAAAAGCAAAGACTGTGAGTTTGGCCCAAGTGAGAATGACATGCTCAGAGATAAGCTGGTGTTTAGTATAACAAACCCTTCTCTCAAAGAAAGATTACTTCAAGAAAATGACTTGTCATTGCACAGAGCTATCGAAGTATGCAGAGCAACTGAGCTAGCCAAAACACAGAGGCCATGCAAAATGCTGCAGTTGTCCAAGACTCTCAAGTAAGTGCTATAGTAAAAGCGACAGAATATAGAAAACCAGGTGCAAGAAGTAAGAGCAACAAGAAGCCAATTACACGAAACTGTCGCAGATGTGGAAAGAGCCATGAGCCATGCCAATGCCCAGCCTTTGGAGCAGTATGCCATAAATGCGGCAAAAATAACCATTTCTCCAAGGTATGCCATGCAGTCATTCGCAACGATAGCAGAGCAAAAACTGTGCACAGCATAAAGAGTGAAAGTCCATGTGACACACTAACACATGCTCAGGTGTTTGAGATGGAACACACAAACGACAGTGCGTGGTACACAACGGCTACCATCCAAGGCGTAGAGATAAGATTCAAACTAGACACAGGTGCAGAGGCAAATGTGCTACCTATATCCACTGTCCGGAGGATTCCTGGTCCAGCCACACCAATGCCCAGCCTTTGGAGCAGTATGCCATAAATGCGGCAAAAATAACCATTTCTCCAAGGTATGCCATGCAGTCATTCGCAACGATAGCAGAGCAAAAACTGTGCACAGCATAAAGAGTGAAAGTCCATGTGACACACTAACACATGCTCAGGTGTTTGAGATGGAACACACAAACGACAGTGCGTGGTACACAACGGCTACCATCCAAGGCGTAGAGATAAGATTCAAACTAGACACAGGTGCAGAGGCAAATGTGCTACCTATATCCACTGTCCAGAGGATTCCTGGTCCAGTTAAGTCACAGCCTACATCAACGGTGTTAGTAGCATTTGGGGGAACGCGCTCCATCCCGAAAGGCGTTGTGTCACTGAAATGTAAGACCGACAAAGCCACAGCCACATTACAGTTCTATGTGTCCAATCAAACAGACATGCCAATTCTCAGCAGAGCAGCATGTGAGCAACTACAGCTGGTGAAAAGGATTGAACTGCTTGCAAAAAAGGCTGTCAACCAAAGAAGAGTTGGTCAACATGTATCCATCAGTCTTCACAGGACTAGGTGAGTTCCCAGGAGTTCATCATATATATGTCGACCCAACAGTCACACCTGTAATCCATGGATGCAGAAATATTCCACTATCTGTTCGTGACAAGTTGAAAGAAACACTTCGTGATCTTGTGCATAGAGGTGTTATTTCCCCTGTAACTGAGCCCACGGAATGGGTAAACAGCCTCGTTATCACAGAAAAGAAGAACGGTTCACTGAGGGTATGTTTGGACCCTCGTGATCTGAACAAAGCCATAAAACGACAGCACTATTCCATTCCCACTCCTGAAGATGTGTGTAGCAATTTGGCTGGAAAGTCTATCTTTACCATTCTCGATGAAAAAGACGGTTACTGGCAAATTAAGTTGGATGAGCCGTCTTCAAAACTATGCACTTTCAACTCACCTTGGGGCAGATACTGTTTTCTGAGACTCCCATTTGGCATCAAGTCAGCAAGTGCGGTGTTTCAGCAGAAAAACTGCGAGACTTTTGGTGACATACACGGAGTACACATCATTGCTGATGACATGATCATTGCTGCCTCATCGGAGCAGGAGCATGATGAAATCCTTGATAAGGTCATTGAGAGAGCAAGAGTGGCCAAGGTGAGATTTAATAGTGATAAGATCCAGTTTAAGGTCAATACTGTGAAATACATGGGACACATTGTCACACCAGATGGCTTGCGACCTGACGAGGCAAAGGTGAGGGCGATCACAGACATGCCACCCCCAGAGGATAAACAAGGCCTACAACGTCTACTGGGTATGACTAAGTATTTAGCGCAGTACATCCCGAATGAAGCTTCGCTCACAGCGCCCCTAAGACAGCTGCTGAGGAAGGATGCTGTATGGCAGTGGAATCCCCATCATAGCACTGCTTTAGAGAATTTGAAGTCCGCTCTCACACGAGCACCTGTGCTGAGGTTCTTTGATCACAAAAAAAACACTAACAGTGGTGAGGCTAATGATGGAATAGACCTTTATGATGAGAAAGTCGTGCATGGCTTGGAGGCCATGGATGCACTGAGTCCACACGCACTTCAACAATTGAAAGAGGCCACTGCAGCAGACCAAGTGTTGCAAGATCTGTGTGAAAAGGTAGAGACTGGCTGGCCACAGAAAAGACACAGTGTGAATAGCAACCTACATAGCTACTGGCCTATGCGACACAAAATTAGCATGCAGAACGACATTGTAATGGAAGGAGACAAGATAATCATACCTCACAACTTCAAAAAAGTCATCTTAGAGAAGCTACACATAGCTCATCAAGGTATCCAGAGAACAAAGGCCAAAGCAAGAAAATCCCTCTACTGGCCTGGAATGGCGCAAGACATAGAGATGATGGTGGAGAAATGTGGGCCGTGTCAACAACTCCAGCCACGACGTATAACCGCAATGCTAAGACACTACCTGAGCTGTAGTGGGGCACCAGAGAGATGAGCCTCGGTCTTATACGGTGCAAACGCCAGAAGGAAAGACATTCAGGAGAAACAGACGGCACTTGAGAAAGATACATCAGAGTCTGTGCAAAGGTGTTGATCCTGATGAACCTTCGGATGGAAAATCCACTCAAACAACCAGACCAGCTGACCAATCATCTGGGAATTCTCCGGCGAGAGTGGATGAGCATCCAACACGCCATACTAGAAGTGGTAGAGCAGTAATACAGCCAACTCGATATAATGATTATGTACTGGACATGTAAAAAAAAAAAGAGGCTAGAGTGAAATGTGAAAGCAGAATGTACATCTGTAACAGAAACATCAAAGGATTCTCAAAGTAATTTGAATGGACTACTAATGTTCATAGTGGCCACTGTTGAGTAAATATAATGTATGGTGTTTAGTGAGTTAAATGTTAAGACAAAGTTATTGTTTGATAGACTTAAATATGTATATGGGGAGATTTGAGTGCAGCCATTTAAATATAAGAGCCATGTCTGAGTTTGTTAAAAAAGGGGGATGTGGTGGATTTGGTTTGACACTCTGTGTTTAATTAAGTTGACTTGTGTGTCATACTGATCATTGGTTGATTGCTCAAGCCTAGGTGATGTATTCGGGAAGATGTAAAATGAACGAGAGTCAGTAAAAAGCAGCTCACACCTCATGGTCTCACAGTGTGTTTATTAGACTTAGAAATAAACCACGCACCATTCGGACAAACAGATAAAGGACACAAGAACGCAACAAAGTACAAACATAGTGCAGACATACATGATAGTGCAGACATACATAGGAATAACAAAGTAGGTATGCAATATAACAATAATATAATAAAAACAAATTAAATAATGTACTATATACAGAAATAGAAGTATAGGAAAAATTTTTATTGTTTAGATAAATGTACAGATATGTTTATTAGTGCAAATATGTTATTTACAAAGTGTGTAGTTTAATATAAATATAACTATGTTAGTTGTGATGGACAATCTATAATTATGAAAGATTAATTGTTTAGGCTGAATATAGCCTGTGGGAAAAAAAACTGTTCTTGTGCCTGGCTGTTCTGGTGGTCAGTGCTCTGTAGCGCCGACCAGAAGGCAACAGTTCGAAGAGAGAGTGGGCTGGGTGTGAGGGGTCCTAGGTAATTTTTTTTAGACCTTTTCTTCACTCTGGAGATGTAAAGATCTTGGAGGCTGGGCAGA
>NW_015509782.1:9730-14072 GCF_001515645.1 Sinocyclocheilus grahami
GCGGTGCTTCACCAGGGCGCCGGCGCGTTTCCCTCGTCTGCGTCTATACGCGCATTTGAACAACACAGCTGTACCTCCGACTAGAATGTCTAACAAAACATCCGAATAATCAAAAACCGGAAAAATATTGTCTGGGATGTGGTGCTTAATGTTAAGGAGTTTGTCTCTGGTAAAACTTATAGAAGAAGAATGACAAAACACAGAACAAACAAACAAAAACATCAGAAGAATCGCGGAGCTCAGCGTCCTGCCTGCCATTTGCGGCGCCATCTTCAAGTACCTTTTATATATATATATATGTAGCCCGGGATATGAATTTGTGACACCGGACACAGGATGAAAAATTTTAATGGAGCCTTTTATTCTAGACTGCATTTGGAACAGCGCAGCATTAAGTATGCAAATTTTGGGGGATTGGGACAGAAAAATTACAACTTAAATACAGCCATTGAGAACAATATAGTTTGATCTTCACAACAAAATGAGTGTGCCTCTTTTTCCACACATTCACAAATACCAGCTAACATAGACAATGGTAGTAGCCTTTCATGAGCTCATCACCACTCTAGCACATGTACACGTTAACACGGCCTATGCTGACTCGATTTCCCTTTGAATGCTTTACACTCGCAGCGGAAACACAAAGGGTCTATAGAGCACTTTTCTCCCCTGCTTTGGTGAGAAACAGTTAGCTTCCCCACACGGACATGTTCGTCAGCAATCGCTGTTGATATTCAAAATTACACAGCCATCCGAGTCACCGATAACTCGATAACTCACGCTGCACATCCGCAGCTCACGCGGCACTTCACGACACTCATACATCCGTGTTTCTTAAAGGGCCAGCATAAGATTATGGCAACAGATGAGAAAGACATGAAACACGCTCTATATGCAGTACACTCAAACCAGGGTGTGAAGAAAAAACAGTCTTATGTGTGACACAACAACTTTTCAACCTGGTTACACTCTCCCCTGCTGAATGTCAACGTCCTTGGTGACTATCAACACTAATCATCTTGCCCACCTTAAAGCTGCCCTGTGGTATAAAGGACCATTCCAGCTAGGACATGGGAGAGCACATCAGGACTGAAAGTCACTGAGCAATTGGTACGGGTTATTGTGTACTCCTGCTGTTTTACGCACAGTGGGACAATTCTCTTCTTGCCCAACACAGGTCTCACTCATCGCTGGATCCTCAACAGGTAAGTGGAAACCTTCCGCTTCTGGCTCAACAGTTGTTGAAGTCACTTCCAGGGTATCATCAGTTATCTCCTGATTCTCAGATCTTGCACAGTCACCCCTCCTGGCGGGATGCTCCACCTGATGATTCAAACAGTCTCCGGGCTCAGGAACTGGCTGTTCTGCACACTCAGGTATTGAAGCTGCTGTTGCTTTTTCCCTAGGAGACAGTACTTCCTCCACTAGAACACACTCTGCCTCCAGTGATGGCATCTCTGGCTCTGAACCTGAGGTCATTACATCTCGGACAGGTGGTTTTCTACACCTTGGCATTGGCACTGGGAATGGATTAGTGCAAAGCCTGAGTTTGGATCTGTGCACTCTCTTTGCTGAACCCCCTTCAACAGGCTCCACAGTGTACGTGGTCCCTTGATTCTCTAACACTCTGTACACAGTGGGAGACCAGGCGTCCTGAATCTTGTTTCGTTCTTGTTTCCTCTACAGCTGGGCAATATACCTTCTACTCAAGCTGCCTTGCACTTTCCGCAGCTTTCCATTCAGCATATTCCTTTGCTCGAAGGCATCTCGGAGACGTTCTTGGTGCACTTTTAACCAGTCAAGCTTATATTCTGTTACAAGCTCCTGGCCCAACAGAGCATCAACTGGCAGATGCGGCTGGACCTCGAACAACATATAGTATGGTGAGTAAGTACCCTGTGGATGAGTGTGGTGTTACGTTATATGCATAAACAAGCTCAGATAAATGATCTGGCCATCTGCGCTTCTTTTCAGGCGGAAGGGACTTCAAGAGGTCATGAAGGGTTCTATTGAACCTTTCACATTGTGGATTACCCTGGGGGTGATGCAGGGTTGTGCAAGTTTTCTTGACCCCATACAACTTGCAGAGCTCCGCAATCACAGCGCTTTCAAAGTTCCTGCCCTGATCAGAGTGTAGTCGTTGGGGAACTCTATATTTCAGGAACCATTCTCTAAGGAGGATCTTGGCGGTGGTCTCGGCCATCTGGTCACAAATGGGAAATGCTTGACTGAACTTTGTGAACACATCAGTCACTACTAGAACATTTTTCCGCCCATCTGTGGCTGGTTCAAGGGTTGTAAAGTCGACTGCTACAACCTCCAGTGGCCGGGAGGCCAAGAATGAAGCCCAAGGTGCCTTAATCTTGGGTTGCGGCATCTTTGTTAACACACAGCGTTGACATTGCTTCACCCAGTGTTCCACATCCTCATACATTCCTCCCCAGACACATCTCTGTCTCAACAGGCCTAAGGTTATCTCGATCCCCTCTGATCGTGGACATTTTTCAGGACTTGATCTGCCAGGCAGGTGGGTAAGAGCAGCTGGTGACATTCACCAGTATGGACATCTTCGATTACACGGTATAAGAGACCATCTTTTTCTCTGATCTTTGGCCACTGTTTCAACAGAGAACACACGGATCTGGGCAAACCTAACCTCTCTGGTTTGGTAGGTTTCTTTTGTCGACTCCAGAACTTCTTGAACACACTGAACGTTGGATCCGACTCCTGAAACTGACGAAGTTCTGCCTTTGAATACCCTGGCAAAGTGGAAGTATTCTCACCCACAACATCATCTTCTCCAGCCAAGGATGCCTGCAGCTGCCTGACTTTGCTGTACTCCGCAGCAGCTGCTAACAGGTCTGACCCCAGAGCGGTTCCTGTCCTGAGCGAGTTACAGATCACCACACAGCCATCATACTCTGCGTCTTCGCTCTCAGAGTCAGGTTCACTGGATCCTAGTATCCTGGAAAAGGCATCAGCAGCAGTGTTGCATCGTCCAGGACTGTATTTGACTTCAAAATCAAAAACAGCAAGCTGGGCAGCCCAGCGATGTTCAATGGCTCCTAATTTGGCAGTCGTGAGGTGACAGAGGGGGTTGTTGTCTGTTATGATGGTGAATTTGGACCCCAGCTGATAACTTCAGAACTTTTCAGTGACTGCCCACTTAAGCGCTAACAGTTGCAGCTTCATGCTGCTGTAATTTTGATCATTTTTCTCAGCCCCTCTCAACCTCCTACTGGCATATGCGATCACAGTCTTCTTACCCTTTTGATGCTGGTACAAGACTGTTCCCAACCCCAGGTTGCTCGCATCAGTTTCAATCACAAAGGGAAGTGTGAAATCAGCATACCCCAGTGTTGGGGCACTGGTAAGTTTGTCTTTGATGTTCAAATGCCACCTGACACTGGGAAGACCAAGAGCTCTTAAATACCAGAGCTGCCTTGACGGGGCTTGTCTCTCTGAGGCACACATTCACTACATCATGCAACGGCCCAGCTATCTGGGAGAACCCTTCGATGAATCTTCTGTAATAACTACAGAACCCCAAGAATGATCTGAGTTCCTTGAGAGTGCTAGGGACTGGACATTCCCGAACTGCACTTATCTTATCAGGGTCTGTACTCACACCTTGAGCTGAAATTTGATGGCCAAGGAATCTCACTTCTGCCTGCAGGAAATGACACTTCTCTATTTTCACCTTCAGCCCAGTTTCTTTCAATCTTTTAAACACCGTTTCAAGGCGCACCAGATGTTCATGAAAGGTGGAAGAGTACACCAACAAGTCATCTAAGTAGATGAGCACAATTTGGAAAACTAAGTGTAGCGTCTGGACCACTCGAACACACAATATATATTTTGTTAGCTAGATTTAACAAATACTCTGTAACACCCCAGGAAGCCGAACAGGCCCCTGGTTCCATAGCAACGCTGACACCAGATACATTTACGATCTAAAGGAATGTGAGCAGAGACTCTCACTGCATTTTCCAGAAGCAAGAGGCACAAATGCACAGTAGAAATGGACTTTTCTACTAATTAATTCATAGGAAACCTTTCTTTGATTGAACAGTGTATCCTTCAGTTCATGGTGTATGTTGTCTCTGATATTTTTAGACTATTTTAGGCATGCTTATGAGGGAACCCATTCCTGTCATCCTTTCACTATATGTAATCCTACCTTGTTTAGTATCTATGAATTCGCCTTCTCTCAGCGAATTTAGCTATCTTAGATGTATCCTTCCTGAATGCTATTGCTTAGTTACTAGCTAATTAAATCTAAATGTAATTAAATTTTAACTGAACACGCAGCAGCTGTGACCAGACATGGTGTGTTGCCCAA
>NW_015509783.1:0-790 GCF_001515645.1 Sinocyclocheilus grahami
TGGCTAGTGCTAGGTGAGATCTGACCCCCTGCTACATAAATCTGTGCAGCGGCTGCATTGGCTTTAAGGGAGGGTTGTAAATCAGTCTCAGTAGATACGAGAATATTGCGATGTGGATGTAATGCACACAAAGGTGGTTCTTCGCTTGTATATTTTATGTTTTGTAGCCCGTCGTTTCCATTTGTTTTCCCATTCTCATTTGAAATCCTATCATGAGGCTGTAATAATGTGAGGATATGTGTGCGCTGGAGAGTGTGATAAAAAAATAAAGATTTTGAGTTTGTTTGCATTAGCTCTGAAGTAGATGAATCACTATGTGTATCCTAGTGCAATATATTTGTGAATGTGTGTGATAAGGGTTTTCACAGAGGGTTAGTGTGCTACATTGAGTTATGCATGTTTGGTTCATGTTTTAACTACGTTGTGGATAGTGAAAACAATAATTTAGCAATATTGTTGTTTGTCACAATCAAAACTGCTTAAGTGTATGGAAGCCCATTTCCGCCACTGAATAAAAAATATAAAACTGCGACTTTATCTCACAAATCTGACTTTTTTCTCATAATTGCGAGTTTACATCTCAAAATTCTGACTTTTTTCTCAGAATTGTGATACAAACTCGCAATTCTGACTTTTTTTCTCAAAACTGTGAGATATGAACTCACAATTGCTAGTTAAAAACTCAGAGTTGCGAGATATAATCTCACTGTTTATATCTCGCAATCGTGACTTTTGTGAGCTTACACTATATCTCGCAATTGAGACTTAATTTCTTAAAACTTTATAATGC
>NW_015509783.1:4273-5924 GCF_001515645.1 Sinocyclocheilus grahami
TGCAGACCCCGTTTTAGTTTGAAAACTCTGGGGTTGCGTTTCAGTGTAAATGGACCAAAACAGAGACTTTTGATGGCGTGGCTGGCGTGGCATTCGTTCTGCGTATCCTTGACAACCGTGTAAACAATAACATCATGCTCATTATTGTACCCATAGATATATATAGGTAGCACGTAGAAGCACCTGCCATCTAAATTATAGGGCATCTACCTATACATATTTTTGGTTGTACATGCATTAATGGTCATGTGACGTGTTTTTGGTTGTGTAGTGTAGATGGATCGTTTTTGAAATGCAATGAAAACGCCAGTGTAGACAAGGTTCGTTTTCCTTTTAAAACCACGTTTTAAAACGAAAATGCGCTAGTGTTAACAGGGCCTAAAATACAACTGTTTTGATATAAGAAACCTAGACTAGCATTATAAATGGGGTAAAAAGTAAAGTATATGAGTATGGTAAAGCTGAGCCGACATTCACAGAGTAGGTGGAATTTGTCGCCCTCCGACAGCTGATGTTTCAGCCACATAAATTGCAGCAGCTTATAAAATGTAATAATGTTTCATTTTTAGTGAACAGTATGCTATAAACTTCAATGAGACCTGAAATGGCATTATACTTGGCTGCATCAATCACAGAGATGTTTTGGAGTAGTGTCGAATGATTCAGGGAGCGTGGGAGTTCTCATTAAGCCACTAGTTGTGTGTCACAACATGAATTTCAGTGAGTTTGACATGGTATTAACACCTTGTATATTTAGATATTTATATAAACAAGAAAATTGGGTATTTACAGTGACCATAGAAAGTGTAGATGAGCTCACAGCACAGACAGTACAGTGAATGAAGAGTCATCGGATATGATTAGAAGAATAATGGTAATGTTTTTGTCAGCACTGTCCCTTAGCTGTTTTTGCTGCAGAAGCAAGCGCGACCACATACACGTACAAGCTCAGACGTGAGAAACGTCTGTGTGTGGAAGCAAACATCTCTCTTTGAGGTATTTGCAATGTAGCGGAGGAGGGCTGGAGGCTGGAGGGCAGTTGAGTCTCTTTCATGTGCTGCTGCTTGGATCTTATGGCCTGGATCCCAGCTGAAACACTCGACATGTGTGGAGCTAAGTGCCCACTAATTTCCCTTTGGATCTCAGACCATGATGTTGAAGTGTCTGTCTCAGGGTGTGTGTGTGTGTCCTTCCCTAAGCTCTCTCTTAGCAGGGGATTGCAGCCAGAGCCAATCATTCTGTGTGTCGCCCCTGCGCTGTTTGTACATCACTCCGCGGAGGCATTCAGAGACCCGTGTACCGTCCTCATTTATTTCTCGATCTATAATTCATGTATTTACTTGTTTGTTTGCCTACAGATATGACATGCTACTTATGTTTTCTGTTTGTAGAGATATATCAGAGATGTCCAAGAGAAAGATCTAAGTTGTTGCAAACGGAAGATGAAAGCGCGTAGAGAGTGATTTTTTGCATGAAAGGGTTTAAGACTGACCCAGAAGGCCACAGATCAGTGCATACATTAATGGATGTGTAACTCACTGTCCGGTCCTCATGCATATTACAGTGATCCAGAAGATAGAAGCTAAGCCCCGAGCAGCAAGCAGTGCAACAAGCACTTTACTGAAGTTTTTGCCAAACTTCCAGTTTTGCT
>NW_015509783.1:7150-7506 GCF_001515645.1 Sinocyclocheilus grahami
GCTCCCGGGAGTTCTGGAGAGAGTGCGCCGGGATGGGGCCCATCTGTTGTTAGTAGCCGTGTTCTGGCCGGGCCGAGTATGGTTCTCGTACCTGATTTCCCTTCTCGACGGCTCTCCATTTGAGATCCCCATCAGGAGGGACCTCCTCTCACATCTTTCAGCCTCACCCAGAGCTGTGGAAGTTATAGGTGTGGTTCCCTGATGAGGCACAACTCGTAGCTTCCGGTCTCTCAACTGAGGTTGAGATGGTGCTCGAAGCTGTTTGTAAGCCTCCATTCGAGCCTATTGAAGAGATTTCTGATCGCTATCTGACTATAAAGACTACCTTCCTTCTGGCGATATCTTCTCTAAAGAGA
>NW_015509783.1:11302-12145 GCF_001515645.1 Sinocyclocheilus grahami
TTATGGTAATTAGAAACATTCCTTCCCTGGCACCCGTTAAATCCTAAATTAGCAATGACTTTAGACAATTTCCATGACAACTTGCTTCCACTGGTTTGTTTATGTGGGATTGTAATTATGATTTTTCTCTGTTGTGGTGTTGGCTATTGGTTGTATGGTCACTACAGTGTGTTCTTGGTTAAAGTTAGTCATTGACCCTATCACAAGAGGTCATGCTTCTTGTTTCTGCTGAACACATTTATATTATCCTTAGTGAAAGCCATCAATGCTGTTTACTCTCTTGTACTCTTGTGTTATTTCTCTACCTTTTAAATACACTGTGTAATCCAATGTTGTTACTGACAAAAGGCACAATAAATATTTTAAAGTTTTGAAGTGTGGTCTTTAGCACTCGATAGCATGTGTTAAGTTACACTTGCAGAAGCTTCCGTCGTGCACACTTGAGTTTCTCCCATTGGCCAGCAGAAGGCACAGTTGTAGCATACCCATATTTAAGAGGTGCACCCCTACACCCAAGTCCAACCCCACCTTCTCAGCTTGAGGGTACCGAGTCTGGCCAGTGACCAGACGTGCTGGCTTCAAGCCCACTTCACAGTCCCAGTGGCTGCTTGGGAAATCCAGTTTGATTTCATGCCTTAATGTTAGGAGAAGGAAGCAAAGAGCTTCTATGTGCAAGCTACCTCCAATCTTGAGTTTCTGTGAATGTGTGTGTGTCTGGCATGTATAAGGGAATCTGATAACCTTCCTTCATTCTGTGGGTCTTAGGGGTGAGGTGAGTGTGTCGGGCCCTGCCAAGGCGCTGTTTAATGGGCCTCTGAAAACACTCAAAAGGCAGACACAAAT
>NW_015509783.1:13408-14071 GCF_001515645.1 Sinocyclocheilus grahami
GGCTTTAATTATGAGCAGATGATTGTCAGAGAGCACATTTCCTTTTGTCTCACTTGTCTCACTTCCTATCTTGATAATAAGACACAAGCAGGCAAAGTGTAAGCAAACTGCAAATAGCACACACATACAAAATCGCTATTCACGAAGATGTATGAAAAACAACAACCCCTTGTATATTATCTTAGCATGTATATGTGTGTGTGTTTGTGTGGATAATGCAGCAGTGTTTTGACAATGGCTGTAAAGTGGAGCAAGTATCGGGCCCTTGTGTGCAGGTCATCACTCCTAATGCAGAGCGTGTCATCAGTTCCTGGGACAACAGCAGAAATGATGTGGCCGATACATATGAAACAGGCATCATGCATAAACATGGAGTCCCCTGGCGTGAGGGAGGGGGAAAAGAGAGGGACGACGGTGGCAGGGCGGGGGGGTGAGGGAACGTTGCCACGGGGATATTGCTTCTCAGGGTCTTAGCTTAGATGGCTCTTCAACCCTGTTTATTATTCATGAGCTTTGGGGTGGTGTAATAAGCCACACCTCAACTGGGCAGCTGCGGCAGGTCTGCGCTAAGTGATGGATCGTGACAGCGCTGACGGAGAATATATCACCATTAAGATCAAATGCACCTCTCTAGCACACTTCAGAGCAACACGCACACACACA
>NW_015509784.1:0-816 GCF_001515645.1 Sinocyclocheilus grahami
GGGCATTCCAAAAAGTCCTCAGATAGCAAATGTTGTTTATAATTAATTGTAAAATATAACTGTAAATCTGTTCACCAATGATTTAAAAAATACCTCTAGTTACTCATATTTTGTATCTTAAATACGTAGCATTGTTACACATAATTTATAAATAACCCTGTTGGTGATAGTAATTTTCCTAATCAGCTGCTAAATCATAGGGATCAGCTCCCACAGAGGCTGCCTAATTACTGTCACGGTGTGCCGACGGTGAGGAGAGAGAAACAAGGAGAACACAGGAGAATCAGGATTAACAGTCTTTATTGACATCTAAGGAAACACACGTAGGACGCAGGATTGACGTTCAAGACAGCACAACTCAAAACAGGAAACACTTTAAATACACAGGACTAGAGGAAGGACACAATGAGGAACACCTGAAATTAATAAACATAATCAAACATGAGGGAAAACTGGGTCATGGAGCACATTGGGGAGGAGAACACAACACAAGACAGGAACAGAGTCTGACATGGTGGAGCAGGCAGACTAGGAGGCCATGGTGGAGCAGGCAGACAACTCAGGAACTGGAGCCCTCTCTGGGCTGGATTCGGGGCTGGAGCTGACACTGGAGCAAGCTCTGGGGCTGGAGCCGACACTGGAGCGAGCTCTGGGGCTAGGATGAGGGTGAAGAATAGCCTTTTTCTCCTCATCCTCCTCCTTTGGTTAAGAGAGAACGGCGCGGTGGAGAGAGCCGCGACCGGCGGGCTTGACTGAGGAACGGCTGGCGGGCTGGAGAGAGCCGAAGCCGGCGGGCTTGACTGAGGAACGGCTGGC
>NW_015509784.1:2064-7080 GCF_001515645.1 Sinocyclocheilus grahami
TTTTTGCTGGGTGCAAAGAAAAAAAATTAAAAGATTTTACACAGCAGAAAGCTCAAAACGCATGGGTAAAGCTAAAAAACTACTTTTTTTCTTCTGAAAATCGCAAGGAGAAATTTAAAAACACAGGGACAGGGCATTTGCTTTCACCGTCCTTTCATTTCTTATATCCTAATCCATAACACCCTCTGAGAATAGATATGATCTAATATAAATGACTGTGGTAATATGTGGCACCGAATGATTCCTATAAAAATGTCAGCACAAATACATCTCAGTAAGGATTATGTACATCGGTAATAATCATGATCTTCTTTAAAACTGTCTTTATCTCGAGTATGAATGTGTTTAATATGTTTTGACACTTTTCTGTGTGATGAAACACCAATACTATTCCATATAAAGATGCATATCTATTTTTCTCTGTCTGCCACTGCTGGATAGTTGCTAGAAAAACAAGGCCTGAATAAAGGACAGAAAGCCCATGCTGGTCCAATTCTATACATGTGTTAGATAAATCAAGCATGACGGGCAGAGCCTCGTTAGGATTCCTTGGTTGACAAAAACCCACCTTATATCACCTCAAATTCTCACAACAGTCGTGACAGCTGACAGGATAAAATAACAGAATCAGCAAAGCTATGGGCGCTGCTTCAGAAATATTGCTTTTTTTATGAGGGCGTGTCTAAAGCTGACATCAAAGCAACAGAGACAAAAGCCGTTATCTGGGTGGCCAAAAGAAAAAAAAAGTAAAAAGAAAAAATTTAGCATATTGTCTTTTTAAAACTTACAATAAACACTAATAAAAATACCAGTGTTTTTATTATAACAGTAAAATTGTATATAATTGCTGACAATTTTGGGTACAATTCAGTTAATAGCACACCTCTCCCCAACAAGCCACAAGATTTGTCAATTTGCTCAAATCCCTAAATAGCCCAAGCCATATGGACTCCATTCATACTATTAATCTATTATTGTTTTTTTAACATCATAGCCTATATTTTTTAATAAGAAAATGCAATGTTATTACAACAGAGCATTTTTCATGTCTTTCTTGATTTATGTCTGAAACTTGTAGCACTGTTCTTTGATTGCATTGCAAGCAGTGATATTCCCTTCAGGATAGGCCACCATGTTTTTACAAATGTACATTTGGCTTTGGTTTGGTAAAATGGTTTTATATCACAATTAGTTATACTATGTATATTTTGCAGGATGTTTTGCAAACTGAAATAATGTGGTTCATCCTTAGAAAGTTGCTTCCTGCAGTATTATTTTTGAATTTTGCACTGGACAAATTCTTTCATTTAATTTCTCTTCAAATTCATAACAGACTATTAAAGATTTGTAATGGAAATATAAAGACTTACGGATGTCTCATCCTATTTGGGAAGAACTACTGTAATCCATGTTAAACTGGTAACACCATTATTCATGTCATAAATTTGCAACATGTTTTTAGAAGAGATCAGCAGGTCCAGAAGTGCAGGGCTAGACAATCATTAAGTCATGTCTTGGAGCTCAAGGTCAGTTTGTGCATGCACAAGAAAACTGGTTCTGAGCAGGAGGCACATGACATCAATGACAAGTTGCAGTATAGACCAGGTGTGCCTTGCCACAGTGCCAGCAGCACTCCATTTCATACCATGCCATGCTTTTGGCACATAATCAGGACTATGGATGTGGTGATTTGAAGACAAGTAATATGATGTTGTCTGCTTTTTTCCCTTTGTTTGGCATTTATCTGCAGGTTGTTGACTTAAGCATGTGTACATGTACAGTTTGAAACCATAGTTACAAGCTGCATGTACACATGCTTTTAGTGAAGGTAATGTAGCCTTATTTTTTAAATTTTGGATGCTTAAATGTTGCTGGGGTAAAATGAGGAAAAATCTAAATCTGTGCTATTCTCAGAAGGAAAACTTCTTGGAATGAAAGACAACGGGAAGTTGATGGTGTTATTTGCGTGTCTCTTCATGATGTTTGACAACTCACAAGTAGATACACTGAGACAAATCAATGGAACTGTATCATGTTACTCTTAACACCAGCGAAACAGAAACGCTGGCCCTCATCTTGACATTACAACCAAAGTACCTCCAGACATAAGAATGAAAGCTGGTGTCTATAATTCAATGAACCAGACACTGCCTGCGCTGGCCCTCCAGCCCTCGCTGACAATTAATAGGAGAGGCACAGCTCCCACCAGTGAGACAGATATGGAGGAAACAATACTGCAGGCCAAAAATAAAATGGGTTCAGAAAATTCTGAGTGGCACATTCATGTGTGAAGCTCTATAGTCTCAGAATGCATAGTTAGGAGTTATATTTTCTTTTATATAAAGTGTACAACTTTTTTCTTTGCGTAACAATTTCATGCTGTGAATATGTTTCTCTGGTAAACTCTTAAAGCACTTTTTAACTTCCCACTGGTTTATTTAATTGACTAAGTAAAGAAAATAACTTTATTGTTACTTCCTCCACATCGCAAAATGATTTGTGTTTAATATGCAAATGACGGTGTGTCACAGCTGGGTTGAAAATAAAGATGAGAAAAGGATCTAATTGCAGGCAGTATAAGGTTTATTAAAAGAAAACGAGAACAGAATCAACCTAGCAAAACTTGATGAGAACTGACAATGAACAGAAAGAGCATAGTGTCACGGTCTGCTACTGTGGGGAATGAAGGAACGTGGAGACGAAGGAGATTCTGACAAATGACAGCCTTTAATAAACAAACATGGGAAACATGGAGCAAACAGGAACACATGTAGCACATGGACGTATAAGACTGGACACAGGACCCAAGAAAACACAGGGCTTAAATACAGGATATAAACGAGGGAATTGACAAGAAACACCTGAAATCAATGGACACAATCAAGCACCATGTCATGGGGAGAACATGGGGAGCAAAACAGAACATAGGGGCAGTCCAAGGGCGTGCCATTACCTCCCCCTCCCGGAAGGCGGGTCCACGCGCCTCATAACTTCCAACGGGGAGGGGGGGTGGGCGCTCTGGAGACCTCTAGGGACAGGCCTACACGGGACAGACGGCCTCCAGGGCGGTACCCGTTCCGGGACCTATGGCGGATCAGGCAGTTCAGGAAGCCATGGCGGAGTAGGGAACTCAGGGGGCCATGGCGGAGCAGGTAGACTAGGGAGCCATGGACGTATACGACTGGACACAGGACCCAAGAAACACAGGGCTTAAATACAATAACTAAACAAGGGAATTGACAAGAAACACCTGAAATCAATGGACACAATCAAACACTGGAGAAACTGGGTCATGGGGAGCACATGGGGAGCAAAACACAAGACACAGAACACAGGGGCAGTCCAAAGGTGTGATACATATACATTAAATAGACAGACCAAACCAATTAACAAAATTAATACCAAGTGTAGACATGAATCAAACAATGAGTAACCACAGAAACTGACTGAAACATAAGCCCTATTTGGATGGTAATTTTTTCTCATGTGGACAAATGTCCAAATGAAATGAGCTTCTCCAAGATGGCGGCGCGGTCGGACGCAGCGGCTATTCCGGGTCCCAAAAACTGTGTTTTTATGTCTGTTAGTCTTGTTTCCTCGTCTTCAAACAGTCTCACCTTATCGCAAAATCATCAGATAAACACTTGGAAACACATCTATGATCGACAGAGCCTTCTGGAAATCGGCTGTGAGTACAAACAACAGCTTTCGCCGGTGACTACTGAAAAGCTACGAGGCCTCTGTCTGCTGCTGAAGCCGAACCCCGAGACCGCAGCCTCGCCTACTGACGCTACCCGCACAAAACGGCGACGCCGGCGATGTGAGAGGGGACAAAAGTGCGGCAAGCATGGAGGCTTACGAGCTAGGCTAAGGGCTAACCCCACTAGACCAGCGATTCCATCACTCATGCCCTCAAACGTTCGCTCTCTGGAAAATAAACTGGACTTAATTCAACTCAGTCGGTCTACACAGCATGAGACAAGGGATTGTTGTGTGTTTGTTTTCACTGAAACATGGTTAAACGACAATATCCTGGACTGCGCTATTCAGCTGCACGGACTCACCTACTACCGAGCGGACAGAGATACAGCACTGTCTGGTAAGACTCGCGGGGGTGGCTTGTGTGTGTACGTCAACAAAGAGTGGTGTAACAATGCTGTGGTAGTGACAAAACACTGTTCATCACTGGTGGAGTTTATGTTTGTGAAGTGTTGACTGTTCTATCTGCCACGGGAGTTCACGGCCATTGTTATTGTCGCAGTTTACATCCCCCCATGTGCAAACGCTAAGGGTGTGCTTCGCGAGCTGTAAATCGCCATCAGCGAACAACAGACAAATAACCCTGATGGCTTTTTCATAATAGCCAGTGACTTCAACCACGCAAACTTAAAGACAGTGTTGCCAAAGTTCTACCAACATGTGAACTTTGCAACAAGGGGAAAAAGCACACTGGACTTTGTTTACGCAACAGAAAAGAACTCGTACAAGGCTGTACCCCGCCCCCACCTAGGGTACTCGGATTACATCTCTGTTATGCTAATTCCAGCATACAGACCACTTCTGAAACTTGCCAAACCAGTTCAAAAACTCATCACAGTTTGGCCAGATGATGCTACCTCAACTCTACAGGACTGCTTTCAGTTCACAGACTGGAACATGTTTAAAGAGGCAGCCACCTACAACAACCACACAGACCTGCGGGAGTGCACTGAAACTGTGAGTGTTTACATCAAAAAGTGCATTGATGATGTGACAGTCACCAAGACCATCACCACATGTGCAAACCAAAAGCCGTGGATGACAGCAGAGGTTCGTGGGCTGCTAAAGACCAGAGATGAAGCATTCAGATCAGGAGATAAAGCAGCCCTCAAAACAGCAAGAGCCAATCTGTCCTGTGGTATCAAAAATGCAAAACGGTCGTATGCTCAAAAAATCAACAATCACTTCACAGACAGCAGAGACACACGGAGCCGGTGGCAAGCCATTCAGACCATCACTGACTACAAGCCCCCGCCA
>NW_015509784.1:10019-14062 GCF_001515645.1 Sinocyclocheilus grahami
GACCTATGGCGGATCAGGCAGTTCAGGAAGCCATGGCGGAGTAGGGAACTCAGGGGGCCATGGCGGAGCAGGTAGACTAGGGAGCCATGGACGTATACGACTGGACACAGGACCCAAGAAACACAGGGCTTAAATACAATAACTAAACAAGGGAATTGACAAGAAACACCTGAAATCAATGGACACAATCAAACACTGGAGAAACTGGGTCATGGGGAGCACATGGGGAGCAAAACACAAGACACGGAACACAGGGGCAGTCCAAAGGTGTGATACATATACATTAAATAGACAGACCAAACCAATTAACAAAATTAATACCAAGTGTAGACATGAATCAAACAATGAGTAACCACAGAAACTGACTGAAACATAAGCCCTATTTGGATGGTAATTTTTTCTCATGTGGACAAATGTCCAAATGAAATGAGCTTCTCCAAGATGGCGGCGCGGTCGGACGCAGCGGCTATTCCGGGTCCCAAAAACTGTGTTTTTATGTCTGTTAGTCTTGTTTCCTCGTCTTCAAACAGTCTCACCTTATCGCAAAATCATCAGATAAACACTTGGAAACACATCTATGATCGACAGAGCCTTCTGGAAATCGGCTGTGAGTACAAACAACAGCTTTCGCCGGTGACTACTGAAAAGCTACGAGGCCTCTGTCTGCTGCTGAAGCCGAACCCCGAGACCGCAGCCTCGCCTACTGACGCTACCCGCACAAAACGGATGTGAGAGGGGACAAAAGTGCGGCAAGCATGGAGGCTTAGGAGCTAGGCTAAGGGCTAACCCCACTAGACCAGCGATTCCATCACTCATGCTCTCAAACGTTCGCTCTCTGGAAAATAAACTGGACTTAATTCAACTCAGTCGGTCTACACAGCATGAGACAAGGGATTGTTGTGTGTTTGTTTTCACTGAAACATGGTTAAACGACAATATCCTGGACTGCGCTATTCAGCTGCATGGACTCACCTACTACCGAGCGGACAGAGATACAGCACTGTCTGGTAAGACTCGCGGGGGTGGCTTGTGTGTGTACGTCAACAAAGAGTGGTGTAACAATGCTGTGGTAGTGACAAAACACTGTTCATCACTGGTGGAGTTTATGTTTGTGAAGTGTTGACTGTTCTATTTGCCGCGGGAGTTCACGGCCATTGTTATTGTCGCAGTTTACATCCCCCCATGTGCAAACGCTAAGGGTGTGCTTCGCGAGCTGTAAATCGCCATCAGCGAACAACAGACAAATAACCCTGATGGCTTTTTCATAATAGCCAGTGACTTCAACCACGCAAACTTAAAGACAAAAGTTCTACCAACATGTGAACTTTGCAACAAGGGGAAAAAGCACACTGGACTTTGTTTACGCAACAGAAAAGAACTCGTACAAGGCTGTACCCCGCCCCACCTAGGGTACTCGGATTACATCTCTGTTATGCTAATTCCAGCATACAGACCACTTCTGAAACTTGCCAAACCAGTTCAAAAACTCATCACAGTTTGGCCAGATGATGCTACCTCAACTCTACAGGACTGCTTTCAGTTCACAGACTGGAACATGTTTAAAGAGGCAGCCACCTACAACAACCACACAGACCTGCGGGAGTGCACTGAAACTGTGAGTGTCTACATCAAAAAGTGCATTGATGATGTGACAGTCACCAAGACCATCACCACATGTGCAAACCAAAAGCCGTGGATGACAGCAGAGGTTCGTGGGCTGCTAAAGACCAGAGATGAAGCATTCAGATCAGGAGATAAAGCAGCCCTCAAAACAGCAAGAGCCAATCCACAGACCTGTGATAATGACACATCCCTCCTGGATACACTCAACCACTGTTATTCACGGTTTGAAATGCAGAATGACACACCTGCTCAAAAACTGCCCATACCTCCCAATGACCAGGCGCTCTGTCTGTCTCCAGCTGACGTAAGGAAGACCCTATCTAGGATTAACCCACGCAAGGCTGCGGGTTCTGACGGCATACCTGGCCGTGTACTGAGAGACTGTGCTGCACAGCTGACAGATGTCCTAACAGATATCTTCAACACCTCGCTGAGCCAGGCAGTCGTCCCCACATGTCTCAAATCCACAACAATCATACCGGTACCAAAGAAATCACCTGTGTCCTGTCTAAACGACTACCATCCCATAGCACTGACTCCGATCATGATGAAGTGCTTTGAGAGGTTAGTCATGCACAACATCAAAACCAGCCTCCCCAACACACTCAATCCGCTCCAGTTTGCATACCGTCCAAACCACTCTACAGACGATGCAATTTCCTCCACCCTCCACCTGGCTCTTACCCACCTAGAAAATAAAGACTCCTATGTTAGAATGCTGTTCATCGACTTCAGCTCAGCATTCAACACAATAATCCCACAACAACTCATCAATAAACTAAACCTGCTGGGCCTTAGCAATTCCCTCTGTAATTGGATCCTGGACTTTCTATCTGGAAGACCTTAGTCAGTCCGTGTCGGCCACAACACCTCGAGCATTACCACACTGAGCACAGGTGCCCCACAAGGCTGTGTGCTCAGCCCGCTGCTCTTCACGCTGCTGACCCACGACTGCACTGCCAAGTTCAGCTCCAACCACATCATCAAGTTCGCGGATGACACAACGGTGGTAGGTCTCAGCAACAGTGATGAAACGCACTACAGAGAGGAAGTGGCAAAGCTGGCTGAATGGTGTGGCACTAACAACCTGTCACTCAATGTGAGTAAGACAAAGGAGGTTGTGATGGACTTCAGGAGAAACCATCACATCACATTCACTGACCATCGACAGCTGGACTGTGGAGAGTGTCAGCAGCACTAAATTCCTGGGGGTGCACAACACAGAGGATCTCACCTGGACCACCAACACCATGTCACTCTCCAAGAAGGAACAACTGTGCCTACACTTTCTCGGCCGGCTGTAAAGAGCAAGTCTCCCTCCACCTATCCTTACCACATTCTACAGAGGAACCATTGAGAGCGTGCTGACCAGCTGCATCACTGTCTGGAGCAAGTCTCCCCCCACTCATCCTCACCACATTCTAAAGGGGCACCATTGACAGCGTGCTGACCAGCTGCATCACTGTCTGGTATGGGAACTGTAGTGCAGCAGACCGCAAGACACTCCAGCAGACAGTGAACATAGCTTCAAAGATCATCGGTGCCCCTCTCCTCTCCATCCTGGACATTTTCCTTACACGATGCTCCAGCAAAGCCAACAGTATCGTGAAGGACCCCACCCATCCCTCCCACAGTCTCTTCCAGCTCCTACCATCAGGAAGACGGTACCAGAGCATCAGAGCCCCCTCCGCCAGACTGCTCAACAGCTTTTTCCCCCATGCAGGCTGTGAGAGCCCTGAACTCAAATCACTCCGTATAGTCTGTATTTTTTTTAATTTATGTATAAGTAAACATTTATATATAGTATATTCATAGTCAAAATCTGTCAGTAGGTTAGTTGTGTATAGGTACAGTGTTTATGTGAAGCATTCATTTAGTTTGTATTTTTTTAATTTATGTATAGGTAAACATTTATATATTGTATATTTATAGTCAAAATCAGTCAGTAGGCTAGTTATGAATAGGTTTTACTGTTTTACTTCATTGTTGTAGGCCTGTATTTATGTAGCACCGTGGTCCTGTGAGGCACGACATTTCATTCCACTGTATGTCCCCCCATGTAGCAGAATGACAATAAAGCTCAACTTGACTTGAACTTGACTTGATATAAAAATACATTTACATGGCACCTCGTTGATAAAATTCATGAATTTGAATGACCATTTATTCAGAGTGGAGAAGTGAGTTATGGGAACTTACGAACCCAGGAACACACTGCTCATGGGGCCAGTTGCATTTTCTGCTGTAAATAAAATGTCATATGCTTGGAATAATAAGAATAAATTCATTCATTTAAATATCCTGTTAAAAAAATTGGAAAATAGACTTAACTACTACCTTAACTACTATGTACGTACTTAAAAAAGTAAGTACAATGATACGGGTAAGGTTAGGGACAGGTTTGGTGGTATGGGTAGGTT
>NW_015509785.1:0-8474 GCF_001515645.1 Sinocyclocheilus grahami
ACATTGAATTTTGGTCACCCGACGTCGCAACCAAAATTTAACCAAGTATCAGCGTCTTATGACATTGTGTGCCTGCTGGGATCAACCAAATTTCAAAAACTTCCCCAGCTCAAATCTTTGATTTTGCTAATATTTTAATTTTTTTTCTGGAGAAAGATAGACACATATACTGATGAAAGCCAAAATATGAAATACGATGGACAAATATTTACTGAGTATTTTGTAGAGGGGGGTCAAAATGACATTCTGCTTTAAATAAGCATTGAATATTTTTGCTTATGTCTATCTTTCTTCTGCTCTCATCTGCTGGTCAAATAGAAGAAGTGCACCTACACTGTAAAAAAAATCAGTATCAAATTTTGAAATTTGTCAACATATTTTACTACTTTTTACCCATTGTCATTTGTTCAATTTATTTGAATTGACAAAATTCTCTCTGACCACTCTTCTCAGACCTCTAATTGCCTCCACTTGTGATTAATAACACTCAGCTTAAGGACTGTATTGATACTCACAATCATTGTATTGAACATATGGACCTCATCAGTGGCATGCACAGACCTCTAGAGGGGCAAGGGAAAAATCTGAGAGAAGAGAAATTGCGGTACAGGGAGTGGGGTTAAGGGGGTGGACCCCCTTGGTTGAAATCACGATTTAGGGGCACCTAGACTGAAAGACACCTAGCACAGAACTGAAAGGGCATTTTAGTGTTGTGATTAAAGGGGCATGGGCTTGAGACCTGAGCAGCAGATATGCTAAGATGCTTTTGTTTAGCTTGCTGTGTCTGGGATGTGGGAGTGCAGCAGGTGTGAGTTGTGAAAAAATGAAATGCAGATTAATTTATATGGATTCTGAATGAGCCAAGTGGAATGGATTTGAGGAAGCAGGAGCATGGTCAAGGCTGTAGCTAAAACACGGAATGGAGTTTAATTTATTAGGGCATTCCACAAGTGGAATGGATTTGCCTGACGGCGCTCTGAAAAGTGAACAGACATATGCACTGAATTAGAAGTGAGTGGAGATTAAAAGTGAGTGGGTCCAATATTATTGGTCTTAAAAAATGGGAGGGTCTTGTCCCACCCATATACAATGGTTCAGATGCCCGTGGTATGAGTACAGATGAATCATACATAGATTAAACACAGTAGCCCACCTACATAATATTTAGACTACCACAACATTCTTATATTACTGCACATTATTCAGAAGGTCTACCATTCAGAAAATTTCCATTCAGGGAAATATCAAAAACTTAAGTTTTTTCCCCCAAATGTTAAATTCTTAAACAACAAAATATTGAATGCAATCTTTATTTACCCTTTATTAGAACCCTTTATTAGACTGAATGAAATCTGACATGATTATTCTATATTCCAACCATCAAAAGTTGCAAGAAAATAATTAATATGTTGTTCCCTGATTGCTGTTCACCAAACTTTGTGACATTTTGGGTAAAATGCTAAATTTGATAGTTTATGGCTAATCTTTAACAAAGAAAAAAATGTACACCAGAAATTCACCAACAAGTCTGAAATACACAGTTAGAAAAATACAAGTATAAATGTGGGTATACATTGAACTCATTTCACCTTTCCTGTACTTAGACGTCCTTTTATTTAGACATCCAAAAAACAATTGTGATACTTATTTGTAATGTTACTATGACATAATATTTTAAAATAAGTATATTTTCATTACTTTATATAATTCAGTATTTTTCTTGTATCCTTACTAGAGTATATTTCAGTCTGAGTTGATCACTGAGCTCAAAGTGTAGAATCAGACCAATGTTCAAAAGTGGTAAAGCTTCTCTTCCCGAAGAATTGAGATGAATTTAGCTTTCATAGTGTCGTCATGCTTACATATAATCTCACAGATCTTTCTCATGCCGCCCTGACTGGTTAAACTCTGTGTGATTTCTGAATATTGTTCCTCATGGATTAGTTGCTGCTGAAGCAGTTTATCTGCAATGATCGGGACATTTGTAACTCTCTGAATGAGATCTGGCCAGTGGCGATCAAAATATCTTGCTTTATCTGCCTCACTCTTCAGACGTGACTCGTCTCTCTGTGGATGAATCTGATCAAGTTCATCTTTCTCAATTGTTGCAGTCCAGACCTCCTCCTTACCCTGTCCTCTGGTAAGAGTCATTTGAAGATCGTTCTCCAGACGTGTCTTGATCTTGAAGAAGTTTGGGTCATTTTCTCTTCTGAGTGTGATCCCTTCTTTGGGATGGACAGAGGCACCAGGAACATCAAGAATGTGTGGCGTTTTCATTCGAAATGGCCTGTCAGGTCTGGGGTGCATGATCAAATAACTTGACTTTTCAATCTTCTCAACCTTTTCTTTTGCATGAGCATCAAATGGAAATAAGTAGACATGTAGAATGAGAGGAACTCTAGAGTGCATATAGAGAAGAAGATCGCAGTGTTCGTCCCATCCCATTATCCATCTAATAATGAATGTTTTAATAGAGAAGGATGGTTGGACTATCTTGGCATGGAATCGTGTCAGCTGAACAGGTTCTACAGTTATTCCTTCGTCTTCTACACTGAGGACTTGCACAGCATCTCTGAGGGAAGCTTCAGACTCTCCTAAACAGATGTAATGTGGCAGATGAACTTCCTCCAGTTTCCCTGAGATCACCGTCACGTCCATCACTGGAGCGATCCGTTTGCACTGCAGCCTCTCCAGCTCTGCGTTGAGGAACTGACCGTCTACAGTTTGATACTTAAGAGTGATGTCACAATCACAGACCCATCTCATCCTGGTCCTGACACACTCGTAACGGCCTGGTCGAGTGCTGACCATGAACTTTGACACTCCTTCATCTGTACAGACTGACGGCTCAATCTGAACCCACTGATCTAGATCAGGTATATTAACACAAGCCTGACACTTCAGCAAAGGGTGAATATTGAGCCCAGATGATTTAAGCTTTGAGGACCTGAAGACAGAATGAAAGAGAGAGATATTTTTGATTTACAAACCGGGTACAAAATTAAATATAAACTAATAAATTAGATCCAGAAAATCTCAGCCTTCCAACTAAATTAGACATAGAGGAATTATTATGATTAGAAGATCTAACATCACATTATTTCAGATATTGAATTCAACTATTAGTCACATTCTGGATAAACAGTATAATTTACGCACCCGGTGGTTTGTGTATCATGGTTGTTTGTGTGTGGTTTGTGTATGAATTGGCTGTGTGCTGTGTTTGGATCCAATGTGAGATCACAGGAATCTGAAAATAAGAAGAGAGAAACATCTATAGCACAACAACCATTAGAGGTAGGTGAGGTTGAGCATAAGGGTGTGTAGACCTACACTTTCGTAGTCCTGCTGTCATCATGATTTGTCCTCCATGATCCACACTATAAACACACAAACACAAATTTGAACATCATCTTTCATGTTGATTGTCATTACAGTCATCACGGGTAGTAGGGTTTACTGCCATGCACTGTATGATTTATTATAAGTAAAAAGTGGTAAAAAAAAGGTATAAAAACTAAGCTACTACTGTATGTTTATAACACTAAAGACATCTGTTTATGATGATGTCACAGACAAAATAATGCAGATGCACATACACTAATTAGTTATGCTAAAATTAAAAATGTATAGAAAACAAGAGATTATCTAGTTGGTGTTTCCCATAAGGATGTTTATCCCAAAACTCCCAGCCATCACACTTGTGACGCTCCATTAGGCAGTTGGCAAGAGTTGGTAATGAACAGAACATTTACATTTACAGTTATTCATTTGGCAGACAGTTTTATCCAAACAACTTGCAGTTGAGAGATACAACAAGCGATTTACCATAACATGGCAATAAACACGAGGAGTGCCATGAGGTTTCCATCATCGTTCAAAATAGTAAATGAGAGCATAGAAAAAAGTAAAAGTATTTTTTTATGAAGATGCAGTTAAATGCTCACGGAAGAAATGGGTTTTCAATTGTTTCATGAAAACTGAAAGGGATATGGCTGTCCTGATGGAGTTAGGTTTTACCGACCGCAGGCTTCTGGAGGGGAGCTAGATGCATATAGCTGTTCTATAGGCAAGCACCAATGACTTGATGTGAGCCATGACTAGAAGCCAGTGCAGACGGATGAGAAGCGGTGTGACATGGGCTCTCTTTGGCTCATTGAAAAAAGATGTGCTGCTGCGTCCTGAATTATTTGCAAAGGTCTGATTGCACATAATGGAAGTCCAGCCGGAAGATTATTGCAATAGTCCAGCCTAGAAATGATGAGGGCATCATGTTCTTTTAGAAAGGGCCCAATCTTTCTAATGTTGTGCAGTGAGAACCTGTATGATTGTGCTGTTTTATAAATATGATCTTTAAAGATCAGCTGGTCATCATCTTGATAATCCCAAGATTCCTGGCTAAACTCGATGGGATTATCATTGATGAACCTTGCTGGATGGTAAACTGGTGCTGTACGGATGGGGTGGCTGGGAAGATGAGAAGCTCCCTCTTTGCCAGGTTAAGATGCAGGTGATGCTCTTTCATTAATGCCAAGATGTATGCGCTGCATATTCACATTAAGCGCAGCACTGTGTTCATTTACATGTGAGGAGCTAATGATTTGGCTCATTGAAAAAAGATGTGCTGCTGCGTCCTGAATTATTTGCAAAGGTCTGATTGCACATAATGGAAGTCCAGCCGGAAGATTATTGCAATAGTCCAGCCTAGAAATGATGAGGGCATCATGTTCTTTTAGAAAGGGCCCAATCTTTCTAATGTTGTGCAGTGAGAACCTGTATGATTGTGCTGTTTTATAAATATGATCTTTAAAGATCAGCTGGTCATCATCTTGATAATCCCAAGATTCCTGGCTAAACTCGATGGGATTATCATTGATGAACCTTGCTGGATGGTAAACTGGTGCTGTACGGATGGGGTGGCTGGGAAGATGAGAAGCTCCCTCTTTGCCAGGTTAAGATGCAGGTGATGCTCTTTCATTAATGCCAAGATGTATGCGCTGCATATTCACATTAAGCGCAGCACTGTGTTCATTTACATGTGAGGAGCTAATGATCCAGTGTTCTCAGCAACTCAGTTCACTGTAAATGCTGCAAACTCCATCTCAGCATGTGTAGAGTTTAACATGCATTCGGGTATGTTAGCTTTGATTCATTATTCATTCAACAGAAAAAGATTACTCCGTGATGTGTCTCCATCCACCTGTATTCCTCCTCTGGTGGAGGGCCATCTGAGATGTTTTCTCAGAGTGAACGTGAAGAAATTTTTTGCAAAGATTGTCGGTGGGGGGAGTGAATGACCAGCGCTCTCTTCCACCCTCAATACCATGACTAAGGTGAGACCCTTGAGCAAGAACTGAACCCCCAACTGCTTCCTGGGCGCCGCAGCAAAAATGACTGCCCACTCCTCCAGGTGTGTGTTCACTGCTGTGTGTGTGCACTTGGATGGGTGAAATGCAGAGCACAAATTCCGAGTATGTGTCACCAGACTTGGCCACATGTCACGTCACTTGATTTATTTTCACATGATTTATTTATTTTTCTTGTGGACAGATGAGCACAGAATGTTACTAGTTTTTTAATATGAAATATTTATAAATCTGTTGCCAACCTCCCTCCAATGCATGCATCTTGGTTATTGTTGACAGGTTCTCTAAAGCAGAACTGATGTTTCTATTTGAATTTCTATTTACATTTAGGAATTTAGCAGATGCTTTTATTCAAAGCGACATAGGACAATAGAATCAATCAAAACCAACAAAAGAGCAATAATATGCAAGTGCTGTGATAAGTCTCAGTTAGCTTAACACAGTACACGTAGCAAGTTTTTTAAAAATATAATAGATAAAAAGAAAACAAGTAAATAGACGAGAAAAAGATGAGAGAAGATTAGTGCTAGAGAGTCTCTTTTTTATAATAATAGAATAGAAAAAGAATAGAGAACGGTACATTTCCATTTCCAATTAGTCATTTAGCATACGCTTTATCCAGGGGCTGACTGGAGCTAACAAGTGGCCCTGGACTTTTTGGCACAGAGCGGCCCACCACACCATAAACCCACCAGCTCATTAGAGCTACTTTTAACACCACTTACTAACATACAAATACAACACAATACATAAATATATATTTTTTAATTAATATCATTAACATTAATGAATGACCGTCATACTACTTTACATTATAATTGGTCTTTCCTGGTGTATATGGCAATTTGTAAATAATATTTTTACACATCTCTTAGAGGGACAGTTTAATATAACTAAAGTTATATGCCTATACCATAATATCAGTCCATATAACAATGCTCTGCTGTATTTTCAGCATCATTACTCCAGTCTTCAGTGTCACATGATCTTCAGAAATCATTCTAATATGCTGAATTGCTCGAAAAACATTCATGATTAATTATCACTGTTGAACACAGTTGTGCTGCTTCATATTTTTGTGGAAAATGTGATACTGAACACACCATTCATTCTAGAGTAAGATTTAAAATAATAATAATAATACTTTTATTCAACAAGGTTGCATTAAATTGATTTAAGTGACAGTAAAGATATACTTATTGCAAATTATTTATATATACACAATTTTGAAAACAGCTATGTTAATGTTTCTGTATAGCCTACGCAGTGGCAAACAATGTAAATGGCATTTAAATCTGAGAAATTCGAAAAGACCAGTAGGCCTAGTAGTTTGCATGCCTGAAAATTAATGTCTGTCGTTAAACATTTTTTGTAAACCATTGGCAAATATTGCTGAATTGTCTCATCATATTTAACATATCATATGTTTACATCTTACCTCAACTCGCATTCAAATGCCGCGCAGGTCAGCTCAGCTCGATGGAGGGATAGGCTACGTTTACTGTAGTTCATTCTTTACATTTACGCAATGGGCCGGCCCACATTGTACAGCGGCCCTCCAGGAAAACTCCCGGTGCTCCAGATGGCCAGTCCGCCACTGTGTATAACTCAATTAGAAACCCTATCAACTAACAATCAATGAGTACGTTTGATTGACCAGCGCTCAAATAACTGCCCTGATGACTTGTGTTCTACCCGCTTAAATGATAGAAGTACTTGTGCTGTCCAATCTATAAAGACTGTGTCTGTTCCCCGAATAATGAGGTCAAAATATAAATTTAATGCAGGATCTCGAAAAAATCTGATCGTGATTAAACCAGAAAAATGCTAAATAAATGAACAAAAACTATTTTTTAAGTTTGGGCTCCTAAACATTAGATCACTCTCACCCAAAGCAGTTATTGTAAATGAAATGATCACAGATAATCGTTTTGATGTACTCTGCTTGACTGAAACCAGGCTAAAACCTAATGATTATATTGGTCTACATGAGTCTACTCCACCAAGCTACTGTTATAAGCATGAGCCCCGTCAGTTGTCTTCCTATTGTGAAGTCATGCAGTGTGTAACCTCCTGTTGCCGATCCATTGTGCAGTGTGAAAATCTAAAAAAATCAGTGTGAACTCGGCATAACCTGCCTGATTTATCTCAACTGCTCTGTGTACCCATAAGTACACATGAACTAGACGAAATAACTAGCAACATGGGCACTATCTTCTCTAATACATTAGAAGCTGTTGCCCCCATCAAATTGAAAAAGGTTAGAGAAAAACGTACTGCGCCATGGTACAACAGTAATACCCATTCTCTCAAGAAAGAAACTCGTAGTCTTGAGCGCAAATGGAGAAAAACTAACTTGGAAGTTTTTAGAATTGCATTGAAAAACAGTATGTCCAGCTATAGACAGGTTCTAAAAGCTGCCAGGGCCGAGCATATCCACAAACTCGTAGAAAAATAACCAAAATTAAAGCTGCAAGCAGCGATGAAAGGGCCCTCGCACCCGGGCTCACTGCCACCCAGTGGCCATAGGAGAACAGCAAACGTTGGGCAATATGCATTTAAAGTGGTAAATATTTTTGCCAAATTTCCTGCTGCCAACAGGTGGAGATTATAACTGAATATTGGCCTTAAGATGAGTTCAGGCCAGGACTCTTATCAAACATGTGAAGTTTGGGGCAGATAGGATATTGCATGATTAATGCCAAGTTCACACTGCACGATTTTCAAACTCGTCGGATCGCCGTTGTTTTCACACTGCGTGACTATCTGGGGTAGCATTCAGTTGCTGCTGTGTTCACACTGCACGATGGAACGAGACAGGAGGTTTCACACTTCATGACTTCACTGTCAGGAAGAATCGCCGACAGCTCTGTCTGGTCCGCAAACTACGTTTCACAACAAAACACACGCGAGAAGTGATAAGGAAATAACGCGAGAACCCGTGTGCGTCAGACCGGAGTTCTCGAGCAAGACTGTAATTATTTTAAATAGATATATATAGCCTGCAAATTGTCTGTGAGCTGATTTCCAGCTACAAGGAGAAAAAGAAAAACAGATTATGCAGGAGGGAGATGCAGGGAACAGGGATTGGGTGTTCTGCAAAGAGAG
>NW_015509785.1:8956-14061 GCF_001515645.1 Sinocyclocheilus grahami
TAAGTTAGTGTAAAACAAGTCATTTCCTGTTGCCAGCAGGTGGCGCTATAATTATAACTGAATATTGGTCTTTAAATGTGTTCAGGCCAGGACTCTTAGAAAACGTGTGAAGTTTTGGGCAGATTGGACATTGAAAAAGGAAGTTGTTGTAACTCATGCATACATAGTATTAATAGCATGCTTTAACACTTAGTAAGTGTTGCTAGCATTTTTGAGCATATTTCTAGCATGTTTAGCACACAATGGCATATTTTACTGTGTTGCTAATAGTGCATCACAGTGTAAAACATGTCACTTCCTGTTGCCAGTAGGTGGCGCTATAACTATAACCAAATATGAGCATGTAGATGTCTTCAGGCCAGGACTCTAATCAAACGTGAAGTTTGAGGCAGATTGGACATTGTATGCATGAGTTACAACAACAACTTCCTGTTTGAGGGTGATAATAGCAAGCTTCAGCACTTAGCTAAGTGTTGCTAGCATGTTTGAGCATGTTTCTAACATGTTTAGCACAAAATGGTATATTTTACTGTGTTGCTAATAGTGCATCACAATGTTAAACATGTCACTTCCTATTGACAGTAGGTGGCGCTATGACTAAAACTCAATCTTTGCATGTAGATGTGTTCAGGACAGGACTCTCATCAAACATGTTAAGTTTCGGGCAGATTGGACACTGCATGCCTGAGTTACATCAACTTTCTGTTTCACTGCATTAATAGCATGCTTTATCAAATTAGCTAAGTGTTGCTAGCATGCCTTACCATGTTTGTAGAATGTTGCTAGCCTATTTAACACTTGCTGAAACTTTGTAATATATTTCTAGAAGTCCATTATGGTGTTAAACATGTCACTTACTGTTGCCAGCAGGTGGTGCTATGACTATAACTGAATATTGGGGAAGTCGTGGCCTAATGGTTAGAGAGTCGGACTCGTAACCCAAAGGTTGTGGGTTCGAGTCTCGTACTGGCAGGGGTTGTAGGGGGGGGGGGGGAATGTACAGCGCTCTCTCCCACCTTCAATACCACGACTGAGGTGTCCTTGAGCAAGGCACCGAACCCCCAACTGCTCCCCGGGCACCGCAGCATAAATGGCTGCCCACTGCTCCGGGTGTGTGTTCACGGTGTGTGTGTGTTCACTGCTGTGTGTGTGCACTTTGGATGGGTTAAATGCAGAGCACTAATTCTAAGTATGGGTCACCATACTTGGCCACGTCACTTTCCCTTTCACTTAAAAAAAATATTGGCATGTAGATGTGTTCAGGCCAGGACTCTTATCAAACTTGTCAATTTAGGGGCAGATTTGACATAGCATGCCTGAGTTACAGCAACTTCCTGTTTCACTGCATTAATAGCATGCTTTAGCACTTAGCTAAGTGTTGCTAGCATGTTTTAGTATGTTTCTAGCACATTGCCAGCCTATTTAACACTTGCTGACGCTTTTTAAAATGTTGCTAGGAGTCCATAACAGTGTAAAACATGTCACTTCCTGTTACCAGCAGGTGGCGCTATGACTATAACTGAATTTGGGCATGGGTATGTGTTCAGGACAGAACTCCTATCAAACATGTGACGTTTGGGGCAGATCGGACATTGCTTGCCTGAGTTACAGCAACTTCCTGTTTCATGGCGAAACATCAAACTTTGTCAGGCCTTCAGGGAAACCCCCTTTGACAAACTCAAGATCTTAGCAATTTAGCATCGCAAAGGCCTTATAATTACACTCAGCAAATTTGAAGATGATCCGATTAAAAATGTAGGAGGAAAATGGCAAAAACTGCACAAAAATCATACAGGAAAATCAAAATAACGGACCTCCTGTTCGGTTTCGGATTTTGAACCATTAGACTTTTTTGTAGGTATTGGTGTGTTACATGTGTTTACCAAGTTTCGTACACGTACATGAAACGTAGCTCGAGGGGCACTTCGTTGAAATTTTATAGGTGGCGCTATCAAGCCATTTTGCCACACCCAATTCTGAAAACCATATCAAATGTTCACCAGTTCTGATGAGTGTACAAAGTTTCATGAGTTTTCGAGCATGTTTAGGCCCCCAAAAATGCGATTCACTTTGGAGAAGAAGCGGAAGAATAATAAATATAGCTGCAAGCAGCGATGGCGGGCCCAAGCCAGCAGTGCAAACGCCACCCCGGTGGCATCAGGAAAACTGTGCCCAGCGGGCACATGCATTTACAGTAACCCTCTGGCAGTCTGGTTTTAAGTGATACGGCAATTAAAGGGTTAATCCAAACCATCAAGACTGTGAAACACACATACACACAACAATATATAAAACTTTAGTAACACTTTACAATAAGGTTTCAGTTATTAACATTAACTATATTAATTAACATGAAGAATAATTATATAGCATGCATTACTGTCAGTTAATATTCAAAATTTAACGTGCATGCTGTCATCAAGGCGGTGGGACTAAACAGTGCCATGAGCGTAAACAAGAAAGAAAGAAAAAGAAGGAAAGAAAGAAAGAGTTGACACATATCTGATTTGCATGAAGAGGACATTATGGACTGTCAAAGGGAACTGAGGTAAAATAGTTTGACCCCTTTTCCCTCTCTCACCTTTTTTCACTCGTTTTGCAGAAATGCCATGATACAATAGGCTTAAGGGTCAACAGTCTTTGTATTTTAAGACAATTAATACAAGATTGTGATGATGCAATGGTTTATCTTTGTTCTTCAAGACATTACAGTATAACAGTATTTTCATAACATGTTTATTAGAGCACCAACCAGCACCCAATTTAAGGATTGTACCACAGCTACCCTAAACTACAGTGGGTATATAAGAGAAACAACTCAGTGATTCCAGGGTTTTTTTCTTCTGACATGCGGGTGCTATATCTTTCACTTGGATGTTATAAGTTGCACTGATTAAATACAGCTGGATAAAACAAAAACTGTGTCCGTCTTCGTTTCCAAGGCAGGAAGGCATCAAGGCATGTCCGAATCCAGATTCTGCTTTACTTCCTGTCTCCGGAGGTACCTTCTTCTGATCGAATTCTGAAGGCAGCATAGATGTATCCTGTAAAATGTGTTCTATTTTGTTGTAGATCATTAAACCGTTATGCTGCCTCAGAAGCCCGTCCAAAATCAGTTTCACGAGGTGCCTCCATGCAAAAACGCTGCCTGCAAAGTCATTGCCTGATGAGGCAGCAAGTCAGCTGCTTAGGCTTTTGTGTGTCTCCCTAATCAAACACTCATTAGATCATTAGAAGAAACTCCAGGAAACCTGAAATGAGTGTGTCAGATTAGGGAGACATGCAAAATGTGCAGTGTTGGGGGGCGCCCAGGACCAGGGTTGAGAAACACTGCTCTAAAGCAACAAAATGTGATTATTTTAAAGGGTGTGATTTTTTTCTGTACCCACTGTAACAGTATTGGTGAGTGCCAAAATAATGTTTATGTTTCTGTAATCCACCATTACGTGGAAGCTCTTTAGTAGTGTTTCTGATGCTAAATTATAATTGTTGTTATTCATGAATTTTCAAATTTACTATTTTACAAGAAAGGCAGAAAAAAATAGTAAAGCACTTTATTATTGTTTGTCAGATGCCCAGCCAATATAAATATAGTCTAATAAATGTAGTTATTTATTAGACCACCCGTCATATTAAAGAGAAAACACAAATATTTGAGGAATCTGTCAAAACTTGTTTGAAAGCAAAACAAAATTATTGTCATTTCTTAGGCAAATAACAAACTGAAACACACATGACCAAAAAATGTAATATTTTGTATGGCTTCCTTTGGCCTTCATAACAGCTCGCATTCTTGCTGCCATTGTTTTTATGTACTTTTCCACAGCCTCTGTTGTGATTGACTGTTATTGGGCATCTGAATAAAAAATAAAAAAAAGTACTTTTCTATTTTTTTTACCTTTTTTGTAAAACAGTAACTTGGAAAATTCATGGACAAAAACAATAATTATATTTTAGCATCAGAAACACTACTGTGACTAAAGAGTTTACACATACTGGTGGATTAACCATTACAGAGACATGTAAAATTATTTTGGTAATCACCAATACTGTTGGTTTAGGGCAGCTGTATATTTATAATGTGATCCGAATTGACAGTTTTTAATGACAGTAGAGTACTATAAAATAACTATCTTATCTTTTAAGGCAGTTATTTGTCATCTAAGGTATTGATTTAGTATGAGGTACGCGGTATTGTACCGAAGCCCAAACGGTGGTGTCGAACCAATGCTTGGTAATATACGTTTCTTTTACATTTTCGCAAATGTAAAACTAATGTAAAAACTCTATAACCAATGTGAACTTTACATCCAGATAGGTCAATATTTTATTAAGTAGTATTTATCAACTTACCATGAATAATGATGACTTGTAGGTTTCTTGCACCTCTGAAGCGACGTCTTGACAAGAACCTCTGAAACTCATCCCTGGAAATGTTTTTCTTTAAATTTAATCTAAATCAGGACCATTACAGGAAATGAATGAAACTGGTTTTTCAAGCATCACAAGTTGACGTCAAAACACTATATATATACTGTATATATACATCTTATCTCACAATATGCAAAACACTGACTGAGACCACAAGCAATTCCAGGCAACAGACAGACAGATATGCAGACAGTATTAGATAATCAGAAACAGACAGAAACCATGACATTCTGATCTCACAGATGAATGTGCCGACACTGATTGTTGAATGATAATAGGTTTTCTTTAAAGGATATAGAAATATGTATTGTATAAATACAAGACTTGCCTACTTAGCGTGAGTGGATGAGTATCTCCTAAAAACATTTGTCATTTGACTGCATGACGTCAGTTGATGACATCTGCATGACTAAATGAATTTTAGACATTTCTGTTGCTCTTTAATTTTCATTTAATTGTACTCATTTTTATGCAGTTATTGCATCCTTATGTGGATTTACTTCGTTAAATGTCTTGAAAACATTTTTGGGGGTATTTTTGAAATTCAATAAAAGAAATGATGAATAAAAAATTTTAATTCTAAAATATTTGTGATCAGTCATAAAGTTACAGCAACATTCACATTAAATGGGTCATATGATGTTATTTTAAAGATCATTATTTTGTGTATTTGG
>NW_015509786.1:0-872 GCF_001515645.1 Sinocyclocheilus grahami
TTTTAATGAAATTAATACTTTTATTTAAGAATGCATTAAACTGATCAAAAGACATTTATAATGTTAAAAGATGTCTGCTTCAAATAAATGCAGTTCTGAACTTTCTATTTATTAAAGTATCCTGAAAAAAAAAAGTTTCACCGTTTCCACAGAAATATTATGCAGCACAACTGCTTTTCTCCTTGATCATAATAAGGAATGTATCATGAGCATGAAATCAGCATATTGGTATGATTTTTGAAGGATCACGAGACACTTAAGACTAGAGTAATTTCTGCTGAAATTTTAGGAATAAAATACATTTCAAAATATATTAAATTAGAATAAAAATAATATTTCACTGTATTAGTTTAACTTAATAAAGAGACTTCTTTTGAAAACATAAAAAAATATTACTAACCTCGTACTTTTGAACGATAGTGTAGTTGGACATATGGATGATGAGCTGAAATAATACTTAAAAACGTGGCTAAAAGTAGTCAATCATGCTGTCAATCATTTAGAATTGAAGTAACCACATGATGTGCTGACAAATTAATCACAATTAATCATTCCACTCAATTCAATATACACTCGCTAAAACAACTGCTCCAATAGTATAGGAAAATGCCATACTACTGAATTTACATAGCATTATTATTCTTTTTTTAATCGTGGTATAATTAATCGTCCTAATTTATTACACTAAATTGACAAGCTTACTAAAAAGAAGAAAAATATTTCAGCGAGACACTTGCAAAAATGAGATCTCACTAGAAACATACTCACAGGCAAATGTCATGCTGCACAAAATCATTTTCATTATTAATGAAGAAGAAGAACTGAGGGACACAGAAGAAAGAAAGGAAGAATGAGAGAGAATTTCTTTTTAA
>NW_015509786.1:1904-2845 GCF_001515645.1 Sinocyclocheilus grahami
TATATATATATATATATATAGGTTTGGAAGACATGAGGGTGAGTAAATGATGACAGATTTTTTCATTTTGGGGGGAACTACCCATTTAAGATGTACATTAGATTATCCATTTTATAGTTTATGAAAAATACATTGCTCCTATTATAATCAATGGAGCAGTATACTCTGAAAGTCTTCATTGTGGAGTGTTATAATGCTACTGAAGTTAAATAACTCTGAAGTTACTACTGAAGGTGTTGTTGTTGTTATTATTGTCTTTCATTTTATTTAAATTATTATATTATATATTTAAATACATTCTGAATATTACATCAGTACCATGTAGGAATGTATCTGGCCTACTAATTCAAAATATTATCTGTTGTTTCTAACCATATATATATATATATATATATATTATGCTTACAGTGCAAACAGACTCAAGGCGTTACGGTACAATACATCGCAACACATTATCGATAGCTTCTAGTGTAGACACGGTGTTACACACCATGACAGATGAAAGAGGAAAAGACAAGTGTTAGGAGGCGAAAGCTGATTAATTTATATTAAAAGTATTTTCACATACCAGCGCACACCCATAGAGATTGACTCGGGTAGTAACTGTCGAGTGTCATATTGCTGAGTGTGTTTTCGCAATGCTGTCTTTCTTTCTGTCGGCCAAGAGCCTCGAAGGAAAAAGGGTCGCGTATGAGGTCAGAGGAGGGGTCATTCAGAATGACAAAATGTCATGGCACTGCCTTCCCTGAGCCCTGGTGCCTTTGCTCCAAAAAAAAAACAAACTGTAAGCATATGTGTGTGTGTTTAAAAGTGTGTGCAAAAGAGTCCTGAAACCACAGGCAGCTTTGGGCGCACTTACAAAGAGTGTTGGTGTGTGAATATGAGATTAGATCACCAGAAGGGTGACGTGTTTGTGATAGTGTGTGTGTGTGTGTGTGTGT
>NW_015509786.1:4088-4861 GCF_001515645.1 Sinocyclocheilus grahami
AAAAAAAAAAAAACGGTGCTCTTCATCAATCTGATCTGAGGACTAAAACATGTAAAGTGTAATGAACAGAGATAAAATGTGTTAGACAAGTAATGTTTTGTTTGAAGGGGCCCTTGACCTTACAAACAGTATCTGAAATCCAAGGGCATGAAACAAAACAACAATAACTACAATAATGTTCTTAATAAATCTAAATCTACATCCAGCGCGGAGACAAGAAGAGTAACGAGCTATTCTCTCATTAATTTAATCGTCAGGAAGCTGGGCTGGGATGCTTTATGCTGCTGTTGTTTAGGGGAACATATTAAAACAGTCGGCTTCCCATCCTGCCTATAAGAGTGCAGTCATGCGGATAAGTTTTGACCTTTTTGAACGATTCTTCCCCTCAATGGGACACGTTCAGCTTTTAGAACTGCAATATGATTGTTTTGTTTGCTGCACTGCTGTGTGATGTCTCTGTTGTTATCCTTCTCTTGTTGTTGTTCTTATTCTCTATTTGCCTCTCCCTCTTCCTCTCTCTGTCTCTCTGCCACTGTAGCATCATTTCATGCTCCAAATTCCAAATTTACCATCATTATCTGAGAAAATGGAAAGACAAAAAAGCAGCGTTGCTTTCATTTAGCATTTTCTCTCTCCACACTGAACACGAAAACAGAACTGAGTTCTGCATTTGATCTGCGTGGTGATTAGCTCCTGAAGACACAAACTTCAGGAGATAAGTCAGATCTACCATCATTTCACATACTGTTCACGTAGTAAAATGGCTTGCTGTA
>NW_015509786.1:5147-5602 GCF_001515645.1 Sinocyclocheilus grahami
TTTTTCTCATGCCTCTAGGGATGGGATGGAACCACTGGATGGTTGGAGAGAGAGGAAATAGATTTGTGTCAGTATTTTATTGTTCTGGGTCAAACCCCACGTTGGTCTAAATCAGTGGTTATTGCTTCAAGACCTAGATTTTACATCGGGAATCAAGTGCTGACCCAACACACTTACAAAATAGCTTAATGTACATAAAGGCATACAAATGTAAAATGTTAAATTTTTGTTAAACCATAAACAACAGTGGAACTGTGATTTTGCTAGCCTAACACATGGAACAAACAATAGGCTAATATTAGCTATATTAACATTAGCATGTTACTAAGCGCAAAATTAATTTGCATCAAAAAGTTTGACTAAAAAAGCATTTTCCTCCCTTACTTTTAGGTTTATAAGCTTAATTGTTACATTTTACCTTTTTATCCAATCAGCATATCTTCCCTCCTGTTTGT
>NW_015509786.1:12978-14051 GCF_001515645.1 Sinocyclocheilus grahami
TCTTCAGGAGATGGTGACCGCACCACTCCTTCCCCCGAAGGAGGGCCGGGTGGAAAATCTTTTGTTCCCGTTTGTTTCTGTTCTGCCACTGGCTACCCAGCCGGTGGTACCCAAAACTTCAATAAAAGAGCAGTTTCCTTGGCCTCCGGGTCTCAACAGGGCGAGGATGGCAGTGCATGAGACCCAGTCTCCACATGGCCGTCGCCCTCTCCTTTCGCCTATGGGCAGCAGGGTCCGGTTCAGGGACGCAATGCCTCTTCGCGAGCCCCCTGCCCAACTGTGGAGCCAGGTAAGTGGCGCGCCGCACACTCAGACCCCCCCCTGGGATGCCCAGCCTCCCGGGTTGGGTCCCTGTGTTCCACTCCGCTGCCCCACTGCGGGTACGTCAGTGGTTTCCCTGGTCCCGCTTGTTCGGTCGCTGGGGGCCTGATTAGCACTCCCCAGACCGTCTCGTTGGCTCTTGAGAACCATCAGACTTGGCTATGCGATTCAGTTCGCCCGGCGTCCTCCCAAGTTCAGGGGCATTCGGTTCACCTCTGTGCTGGACAGGGATACTCCTGTCTTGCGTGCAGAGATCGCGGTCCTGCTGCCGAAGGACGCGATACAGCCGGTCCCTCCAGCCGAGATGAGGTCAGGTTTCTACAGCCCATACTTCATCGTACACAAGAAAGGCGGTGGGTTACGACCAATCCTGGACCTGCGCATACTGAACCGGACCCTTCACAAGCTCCCGTTCAGGATGTTGATGCAAAAACGCATCTTTCAATGCATCCGTCCTTTCGATTGGTTCGCAGCGATCGACCTCAAGGACACGTACTTTCATGTCTCGACTCTCCATCGACACAGACCGTTTCTCCGCTTTGCGTTCGAAGGGTGAGCGTATCAGTACAAGGTCCTCCCCTTCGGGCTATCCCTGTCACCTCGTGTCTTCACCAAGGTTGTGGAGGCAGCCCTCGTTCCATTGAGGGAGGTGGGCATTCGCATTCTCAACTATCTCGAGCATGTTGTTATGTCAACAGATTCCTCCAACAGGGGCTGGGGTGCCATGTGCAATGGGAATGCAGCTGCGGGGC
>NW_015509787.1:0-563 GCF_001515645.1 Sinocyclocheilus grahami
ATCAACGAATGTGAGGGGAAATAAAAAAGCAGGTAAAATGTCAACAGCGTCAATAAGAACAGGCGTCGTTCAGTACGGGCGGAGGAAAGGCTCGAGTAAACAAGGTGAGAGTGAACCATAACGTTCCTGACCGAGCTTCCTAACTAGTGCACCAAGATAGCTAAAGATAATATGTACAATTATAATAATTACAGTTTATAATCACTTGGAAATATGTTGTCGAATGCACACAGCTGTGAGTTCGGAGGTGGAGAAAACCGAAGCAGATCTTCGTCAAGTAGTAATTTTATCCAAATCGGAATGGCAGCGCCTGCAGGACAGTGTGAGCGCGGTGGATCAACGCAACAGGAGTGTGATTGCAGCGGCCGGCCAGCGGGAGGCGCTGCGCATGCGCTCTAAAGAGCTCGTCAAACACTGGGCCAACACCATCGCTGTACGTAACGTCACGCGCTGTCGTTTCTGTACTTGTAGCTCTCTTTATAGATATGGAGGACGAAACCTGCAAAAACAATAAATATATAAATACACAAATAAGTAAATAAATGTGTGCATAAATACACGTA
>NW_015509787.1:3295-5751 GCF_001515645.1 Sinocyclocheilus grahami
AGAAGAAGTGAAATACCAGGCCCAGATACGAAAGGAGGCCATTGAGAAAGCAAAAACCCAGCAGTACTACCAGACCGACAGAGTGAAAGGCTTCCATGTCTGTGTCTCACATTATTTGATCACACCTTTTCTGTTGTGAAATGTTAGTAGAAACTATCCTTTTGTTTTTTATAGAGCGCTCTGTTGCTGGCAGAGGTTCTGAAGGAAAGAGAGGCTCAGATCGAGTTAAAACGCATGACGCAAAAGGCCAGCAAGGACATAGACAGAGATATCGTGGCTGAAATGGCTTGCAGAGAAGAACAGGCCCTCCAGCAGGAGCAACAGAATGCCATACAGAGGAAACAAGACCAGCTGGCCACCGCTGAGAGCTTGAAACAACAGTAAGGAGACATTAAAGTGCTTCAGTGTATCGGGCAACAATGATGTAGCTAATGCAAAAGGACCTGATGTTTCCTGCTCTATTAGGATAAAAGATCATGAAATGAAGAAAGAGCAGGAGAGGCAGGAGGTCAAACGTGAGGCTGAAGAAATTGAGCGACTCAGAGATCTTCATCTGTGGGAACAGTCCATGAATGAGTGCAAGAAACAGGAAGAGAAGAGAAGCGTGATGAAGGCACATCACGTGAGGCGATTGTTAAACAACATTTACAGATAGATTGAATCAGATGCTGTTTTGAAATCCATTCTTCTGTCTTCCATCAGGATTATTTGACCAACAAAGAGCTGATGAAAGCAACAGAGGCTCAGAGGCAGGAGGAGGAGGAGGAGAAACAGAAGCTGCTCGCCAAACATAAAGAAAAAATCATGAAAATGAGGAAAGAGAAGCAGGAGGAACTATTTAGGTACATGCTAACACAGTGTCAATTATTCTTGTGGGTATAAATGGGTATATAACTAGTGTCAGAAATGAACTTGAAGTTCATTTTCAGGAGCATTTTTTACATTTATGAAGGCTTTTTTTTTTCAAACTGTACACAGTATGCCAACTCTTTATGTTAAACACTTGGAAACCATACTAAACATGATATATTAATGGCTAGATAACAGCTAAAATACATTTGGCAACATTTTTAATATTTGAGGCATTTTTGTTATTTTAAAATTGTAATTTTTTAGACATCATGGACTTGATTTTAGTATTATTGATTGATATTTTGAAATAAATGTTTAGTTTTTTCATTTTAATCTTAGCTTAAATTTGAGGGATTTTTAAAAATAGTTTTTATTATTTTATATGTTTTATTCTGTTTATGGTTTTATTTTATTTATAATAACCCTGTTTATATTTCATTTATTTCAGTTTACAGTAGTTTTAATAATTTTAGTTATAAATTTAGTTACTTAAACTTCAGCTTATTTTATTTCACATAGAAGGCAACACTTCCATTTTTTCATTTTCAGTTTTCAGTTCTTCAGTTTGTCTAATATTTATTTTATTTCAATGCAAAACAGTTTTTAATTGTTCAAGTTTTATTTACCAATAACAACACTGACTTTGCCCTGTACTAAAATATTTAATCAGCTAGAAACTGCTCTTTCTGAGTGTCAGGTAGAAAATGCCTGCAAACCGTCTTCACTCTGGAACATTTATACACTCAGACTAATAATAAATGTCCTAATTCAAAAGATTGTTACCTGATATACAAATGGACATCCACATTTCTATCACAAGTTATGGAAATTCATTGCGTGGGTGAAGTGTGGGAACCCTGGAGAGAAAGAATGATTCTCTTCACTGCTTGCTTTGTCTCAGCACTGGGCTTGTATTTGCATTTCTTTTTTGCTTTAGAGAGCTCCAGAGACACAGAGAGACTATTATACAGAAGCTAGCAGTACAGAAGCAGCAACAAGTCAGCAATGAGGAAGAGATCACTGCGAAAGCGGTCGCTGAACGTGAGGCCAAACAGGTCCGAGAACAGCGTGAGAAAGAAGAAAAACATGCAGCCATGTTGAACTCCATCACTGCACACAGGGAGTCCATGGTAAATGACCTATTCATGAATACTTAATCTTCGAAGCTTTGCCTAGTAATGGAAGCATGATTATTTAGATTTTTGATTAAACTAAAGCAACTAGTGACAAGAGGCCATGTATTACAGTGATTTTACCACAGTAATGTTGCATTTATGACTATCAAACTGTTTATATATATAATTTGAAAATAACCCTGTATTAGAGGAAAGAGCAGGAACGAAAGGCAGAGGAAGAGAAACAGAAAGCCCTGGAGATGCTGAATGCAAAGAAGGAAGCGGATAAAATCTTCATGGAAAAGCAAGAACTTCAAGCTCAAAAAGCTAGAGAAGAAGGCAAAACACTACAGGACAGCTATATACAAAAAATGGTGGGGATAACTCTAAAAAATTACAGTTTGCTGAAAATGTACCCACCCTCAGGCCATCCCAGATGTAGATGTTTGTTTCTTCATCAGAACAGATTTGGAGAAATGCAGCATTGCA
>NW_015509787.1:8182-9712 GCF_001515645.1 Sinocyclocheilus grahami
TTCTTTTTCATTTTTTCTCATTATACAAGAAAGGCACAAAGATAGGCAATTATTTATACAATAAAACAAAGATTATTAATACTAATATGACAGCAGCATTGTTATCAGCTGTATACAATCAATACTTTCTAAATGTTTTGTATTTTCCCCCTTTTATAGGGCAACAATGCACATGTAAATCATGAAATAAATATATCATATGTCTAAATAGGCAATCAACAATACAATAAAATATTTTTAAGTCATTTAAATATCAAAGTAACTTTTTTATTAATTAATTGCAGTATGAATTTTAATTATATAATGATTTACATATTACTTGTGCATTTATAAATGTATTTATTCATATATTTCTATCTATTATCTAATATGTTTTAATATATTAAATAATGTTATATTATTAATACATGTATATTTCCCTCCTTCAAATTCATTATGTTTTCATTCTTGTCCCATACAGTACATCAAATATTTTTTTTATTACCACAGCGGGTGACTTTTATTTTGACAGACACCGTGACTTTTGGCTGTGCGCTTCATTAAACAGGAAGACAGTAGTAGCATTGATCACGACAACCAAGTGTTGCCCTTTCTGTACACATGGTCGATCAAACATTGTTCTTGCATGCACGTTAAGCAGCTGTACATCAAACACAAGCAGTAGCGCATCTGTGGGACTGTTGAGCACATCTGTCCTCTAGCACGTGGTCTGCTGCAGCACAGGCGCTCGTGCTGTGTGTACATGTGTGTGTTATGTCATGGCTATCTGATGTTGAAGGTACTGTGAATCTCTCTTAACCGGGCTTATTTATATAGCACATGATCCTGTCCAACACATCTGCTGCCGTCAGATGGAGCTGACTTTCAGTGTTAAGAACTTACTGTAAGTTTGAGTTTGCTAGTAGACTTTCTAGCAGTCATGTTAAGGGCATTAGATAACTATGGAAGCCCGTTTCCGCCACTGAATAAAAAAAGAAGGTAATTGCGAGTTTTTATCTCACATTTTTTCCTCAGAATTGCGTGATATAAACTCGCAATTCTGAGAACATGTCAGTCTTTTTTCCTCCCTCAAATTTGGACTTTATAAACTCACAATTCTGACTTTTTTTCAGTGGCTTCCATAGATAACCGTCTCTAAGAGACTGATGACAAATCAAAATTCAGCTAATTTGAGTTATGGCAAAAGCAAAACTAAGAAGCTTTTAAAAAAGATTGTGAGAATTCATGATCATAAAACACACACACAACAGAACATACATACATACATGATGACATTATGTACATATGCTTAATAATATTAATATATAATATATATATACTTCCAATAAAATAACTGAAATAATATATCTAATATATATTAAGAACGTCCAACCATCCAAATTCGAGATGGATTGTTTCCTCTTCATGCATAGTCATATTTTCCAAATATTTCTGTTTTCTGCATTATATATATATATATATATATATATATAATGTGTATGTATGTATAATGTGTATGTATGTATGTGTGTAGGTATGTGTATATATATA
>NW_015509787.1:13295-14049 GCF_001515645.1 Sinocyclocheilus grahami
GGAGTAATGATGCTGAAAATTCAGCTTTGACATCTCAGGAATAAATTACATTTTAAAATATATCCAAATAGAAAATAGTTATATTCAGTTGTAATAATATTTCACTATATTGTTGTTTTTACTGTATTTTTGCCTTGGTGAGCATAAGAGTCTTTCAAAACCATTTAAGAAAAACTTACTGACCCCAAATATTTGAACGATATGTATATACTGTATGTATATAAAAAAAATTAATTTTAATATTAATATGTTAATATGTAGTACTACATATTTGGATAATCCAGTAAATTAAATTAATCAGTTGATTTTTTTCTTCACAAACTAAAACATAAGATTATATAAACATGAATGATCATTATTATTACTATTATTGACCAAATCTTATATTTGGTTTATATCTTCATAGCATCCAGCCTTAACAGCAGTGTAGTAATTGTATCAGATCTCAGATCAATTTCATTGCATGGCAGTCTTGACTAGAAACAGGAGCGGGGATCTGTCTTTTTTGACAGGATGGCAGCAGTGCTCTTAAAGAATCTGGAGACGTATAGGGCTGTGGAAATCACTCGAATCACTCAATATCTCATCCTGCTGCACTGCCAGAATCCCGAGATCTTCTCCAGACTGAAAGCCAAACTGCTGCAGTAAGTGTTTCCTAAAGTTTTCAACTTCAGTCTCAGAGTCTTAGAATTAAAGGGATAGTTGTCATTATTTACTCACCCTTGTGTCATTCTGAACATGTATGGTGTTTTTT
>NW_015509788.1:0-444 GCF_001515645.1 Sinocyclocheilus grahami
TTTTTTTTTATTAACAAAATAGCTTGTATAGTTTTATTTTTATTTTACAAGTAATAATGTAAAATAAAATTTTTATTCATAATTTAAAAAACAAATTATTATTATTCATTTATTTGGCTGTCATCGCATAGATTTTGTGACCTGAGACTGAGGTTACAAGTCCGACTCTCTAACCATTAGGCCACGACTGCCCCAGCAGTACTGACCTATACTGGAATTCTGCGATTCCGTCCATGTTTTCCACATCACAGAAATCATTGGGCTCTACAATGGCAGTAAAGTAAAAATAAAATGCAACAAGTAATGATAAAAAATTTAACATTTAAGTAGTAATAGGTCAGGGTGATAATTCGATAACGATAATTATTGTGATATAATTTTCCTCAATAAAACAATAACGAGTTCGATAAATGTTCGATATAATGTTTATGCGCCAAAAGCGGA
>NW_015509788.1:2111-3031 GCF_001515645.1 Sinocyclocheilus grahami
TAACCACAGTGCCATCTTAAATTGTGTTTAAGATCAAATCATGCAAAAACAGTCTTTTTCAGGCTGCTCAAAGCTAATGCGCATGAGTAAGCCGTGACTTTCATATTGAGTGTTGTGGTTTCTCTTATTCATAAATGTATGAAGGGACCGATTCTCAACCTTTCTTCAGCCTTCCATACTGAAGGTGCACCAGGCAGTGCAAACATTTTCAGTTGGGCTTTAGGGCAGTGTTTGTTTGTATCTGCGTCAAAAATAGTTGACTTGTTTCTGCTTGTGCCCTTTTAAAGATGATCCGGGTCCTCCAGAGGACGTCTACTGCTGTGAGCGTGTGCGAGTTACGATGGGTGCGTGCAGCGCAGCGGCTGTATGACAGGAGACAGAGAGGGGTCAAGGTGTCTGTTGGTGCTCTTGTGTGCCAGCAAATGGCTACTGTGTCATTGCAGGGCACAGCGCCCCAAACGACAGATGGGAGGGGTTCTGTCCCGTGTGCCACAGGAGGCTTACGTTAGGAACAGATGGGGAGAAAGGAGAGCTCTTTTTGTGTGTGCGTGCGTGTGTGTGTCCTCTTCATTTCACTCAATGGGTCACATAATAGCCTTTCATTGTTCTGTTTTTTTGTCTATCCTGTACTTCCCTCTTTTCTTCATGGGCTCATTCTCACCTGCTCTAGCCTTTGTACCCCTCCTTGATGCAGGCAAACACACACACACACAGAGCAGATTACGTGTCCCTGTTCTCTCCAGCCAGTTCCCTGTTGGCTTGGGCTTCTCAAACATTCAGATGATTAATGGGATCAAAAGTCTGAAGGCGCTCGCCTGCCGCCGCCGCCTCCTCATCCATTCCTCCCATCCCCCCTATCCTCTTCCTTCTCACCCAAACCCATGTATGTTTGAATGCTGGATCCCCCCCCCCCCCCCCCC
>NW_015509788.1:9766-12662 GCF_001515645.1 Sinocyclocheilus grahami
GTACAGTTTCATTTATTATTTATGCATATGCTTTCAAGCAAATAATCCTGCTGCCCCGGTCCTTTACCTAGACCCCCCGCTGGGAGCCTGGAGCTCTCTGTCCTTAGAAACTCCCAGTAAGCATTAATGATTAATTGTTTACTTTCGTTAGGGATGCAGCCATTTTGTTTTTCCGTCAGTTTTTACACCCACCCTTTGGTGTGTCAAGGTTGGGCTTGGCCTGCCTGTAGAACCAGATTTCCTGGTGTGTGTGCTCATGTTCTTGGTAACCAGAGCTGCTTCCTCCCTCACACACATTCCATAGTGGTATATAATGATCGGTGTCCAGTTCAGAGGTCAGCTTTTATTCCACTGGGTGTTTGGGGCAGGAAGTTTAGTGCTCTGGGTCAGACGCTGCTACAGTTATTGTCACTCCTTGGTGGCCATAGGAGATTTGTAGGGAAGGTTCATAAAGTTCAGATTCTTATTAGTACTGCAACGTGTTTTCTGTGCTTTTTCCAAGTCTGTAAAGCACCGTAACACCTGTTGCACTTGTGTAGTTATTAAAGTTAGGCTGAATAATTATCTTTGTTCAGTCATTCTTCTCAACAGTAGTAAATAATGTTGAGCAGAGCCTAGGAGCAATAAAGAGTTTCACAACCTAATGTGCCCTTATAAATTGACAGTTTTAACATCACTGCTAAGTTGTCCAAAGCATTGGAAGGTTATATTAGCGCATTTATTGCTTCTTTTAGTTGGTGGGGATTTTGACCGGGCCTGTGCTGGAAATATTTTCTTTAAGTATTGTGCAAACAAAATCAGGCTTTTGATAGTGGTGGATGTTACTGACAAGGCACTGCTTTATAGAGTTTGGTAATAGGTATCTGTACCATTTACTATTCTGCATGCCAGCTTCAAAAGACGTTAAACACAAAGTTTGCACAAACATTAAATAAAAGCAGTCAGTTTCTAAGACTCTTTGACGCTTCTCATTTCGACTAATTTCAGTGGTCAAGGTTAATGGTATAAAATAGACCTAAAATATAAAATCGAATGAATACATAAAATAGAATACATAAAACATAATGTTCGTACTAAATTCTACTCAAAAGTTACAAAGAAATGTAGGAACAACTGAAATCACACATTCACTATGGGTGGACTTATAAATGTGACAAGATGTAAAAAAATATTAAAATATTTGATCTTGAATTAATTTTGTCATGTAAAAGAGTAAGAAAAGGTGTGGTATAACTTAAGCGGTGAGGTTACGCTTGTACCGCTGGCTAAAGGTTGTAGTAAAGGTTATGGGGCATGGTTTGGATGCATTTTATGCAGATTACTAACCTCAGGCACTCGGTTGCCTATTTAAAGTACTCACAATTCATTAAAATTAGAATGAGGTTAAGAACAAATTCATGTGCGTAAGCATGTGTTGTGATTTTAGGTGGACATTTTTTTCGTGATAATTTCTCCTTTTCGTTTAAGTACGAATAATCCATGCAATTATTAGTGAATGAGACTAAGTGCCTTTTGATCTCATGTCATGCATTATCCATGCTTTGTTGTTAGTGTGTAAGAGAAATTAATTATTTTTAATGTAATTTATTCACTTTCATGTGACATTGCGAAGGGACATGGATTAACTTGTATCTGCCAAAATGTTTGAAATGAGGAAAATAAAGTGAACGTTTAGCATTCCCAATGCATTTTAAATGGGAACCCAACAGCAGACATGAAACAACATTTTATAACATTTATTCAATTAGTTGTGCAGCACTAATGAACTTTGTTTAGCTGGTAAGTGATATGACATTTGTAAGACCTGCATTTCCCTTTTCACTTTGTTTGCAGGCAGGTTTAATCCCACTGCTATGCTGACATATTACAACCTTTAACCTCCTTGTCTCTCATGAGATGGTCAACCATATCATGGAAAAATTAAGCTTTTAGCAAAGTAGCAAAACTTCTTTTAAATTAAGTCTATTTCACTGCATTGAGGTGTTATGATGGGTTTAGATACATTGCATTGTTTATCCACCACATATGATGCGTGCATAAGAAATAAAGCAATTTTTTCTGCTAGCCATATTTCATGAGATCTCTGTTTTAGCGATCTGTGACATCTTTACTACCCTGCGACAATATGCCAGTTTCCATCCCAGTAAGTGAGGTAGGCTCTTGTGGCTCTGACCAATGGTCTAGATTGATATTTTCTCAAAATGTATCTGCAGGGGTTTTTGATATACTGATAAGTCCTTTTTCCAAATTTCACTGCAAATGAGACATCTGTAACACTGAAATTATTCAGCTGCACTCATATGCTGTCAACGTGCGTGACTTTTCAGTTGTGTAATGGTATACTCTCATCTAGATGCGTATCTCTAGATGACTCTTAAGTGGTCAGAAGAGCTTGACTATTTAATACCGATCAGAATTTGCTCTACATTTCCCAGACATATTGCTCATTGCAGGTTACGATCAAGATTTGTTCCTGGTTTCAGAATCTGACTCATGGTCACTATATTTATTGACATTGTGCTTGTTTTCCTGGGTTAGGTAAATCTGTTTCATAGATGTGCTTTGTGATGTAATTCTGTTTTTGTTTTTATTGTACAACCTGTGTATAATTACTTGAGTATTTGCAAGGTCCGTCTTGTATCATGCAGATAGAAATGTCTTTGATTTAGGCCAATTTAGCAATTTTCCCAAAATACCATATAACAGTCTTATTACACACAATTCCGATCCACAGTTAAAATCACGATCTTCCCAAGTTTGAAGTGTACTTTCGAGAATATCCTGACTGGAACAAGACTATGGACTTATCTATTTGCACAATTTAAAGCACCGTACTGCATTAAACAATCTGTTATCAAAATGGTCATTAAATAAGCATTTAAAATGCTGCATAACC
>NW_015509788.1:13390-14048 GCF_001515645.1 Sinocyclocheilus grahami
TGTATTTTTGGCTATTGCTACAAATATATCCCAGCGACTTAAGACGTGGTCCAGGGTCACGTTTGTCTGATTTGACACATTTCTGTGTTTTAGTGTTCAGGAATCCTGTTGTGTCCAGGCATATTGTAATGATTATTATTATTGAACAAGAACTTGAGGATAAATATTCTTGCCAAGGATGTCAAAATCACGTTAAGTAAATCATAGTTGTTTAAGCGCTAGAGTAGAGAAATTATGTAATCAAGATATCCCATTTGCTTGTATGGAGGAGTATAACGCATGTAATAAATCAGACTGAAACTAGCGCTGCAGAGGGGATTTTCAAGAAACTGAATGAACAAATATAAAAATAAAACCCTATATACACGTCACTGCATAAATTATACATGGATTCTTATTAGAGCAACTGTATTAAAGTTCTTCAGTCAAGAGCAGTGAGTGATGTTTCTCTGTTTTGTTGTTTTATTAACATTAAAGGGATAGTTCACCCAAGAATGAAAATTGACATCATTTGCTCACTCTCAAGTTGTTTTAAACCTAAATGAGTTTCTTTCTTCTGTTGAACATAAACGTTATTTTGAATTCAAAGACCAGCAACTTTTTGGTTACCCATATTCTTCAAAATATCATCTTTTGTGTTCAGCACAAGAAAGAAATT
>NW_015509789.1:0-316 GCF_001515645.1 Sinocyclocheilus grahami
TTTTTTCTGTTGTAATAGGCTTTGATGTAATCTTTCAAACATGGTGTGTGGGAAAATATCCAAAACATGACGGGCTGTACAGGTTGTCTTTAATTAGGCAGTGAGCTGAGACGGAACTGCCTTGATAAGCTGTCTGCCTTTTTGTTTTGGTGGGAAGAAATTCCAGCTGAAGTAGACTCATTTTCACCTAGACTGGGCATGTCCAACTTTGAACTTTTGGCTATTTCAAGTGGTTTATGGCAATTACACTATAGGGATACTAGACACAAAACAGAATATCCTCAAACTAAGAACCTCTGAAGGTTGTGTGAGATTT
>NW_015509789.1:1722-2653 GCF_001515645.1 Sinocyclocheilus grahami
CACTGTGAAATGTACTGAACAAAAAATAATGCTATACTTAGACATCCACATAGCTAAAAATAAATAATCACTTTCCTAGGATTAGGATCGTTTGGAAGGTAATGTTATTTTTAGTCCAGTTATCCTGTATTGCTCTTCTCTCCTTCTCATCTTACTAATGCTCCAGTGGGTGGGGCCAAAGATGTAGACGTAGGCGTTGATTCTGCAGATCAACATCATAATGTGATGAAATCTGAAACGATTTGTTTTTGGATCTTGGTTTCAATAAAAAACGTTTTTGGACTAACGAGGAAGTTTTGAGCTCTGAAATTCACAGGATATTTTTATAGTACAGTGACCACTTACATGTCAAAACATCAAGGAAAATTTGATTTCTCAATTCATGACCTCTTTAATGATCATTCCCAGTAGGCCTGGGCGATAAACAATATCATATCAATATAATGACAATAAGCTCTGGACATTTTTACTCAATGTGGATTAATCTAACAGTCTATCACACAGCAGAAATAAAGGCAAAAGCAGCCAGTGCAAGTTGCTAATAAGTCTGCATGTTCGGTTTGTCTCTGTGTGAATGGCACAGTTTTGTCTGATACAAACTCAAACACACGTGACGGCCACTGTTTTCAGCATCTGCGTCTCAATATATATGATGTAGCGAATCAGCTCATGGGGAAATATGAATAATTAATCATAACTAGTTATAATTAATTATAAATATTTAGATCCGCTGTAGATATTTACTTGACCTCTCAAGGTCAACTGTCTGTCAATTCTAAGAATGTTAATTTCCTGGTTAAGGGAAATTACTTTCTTACTGTACAATTCTACACAGAGCTTGTAGCATAAATTAGGTGACTCCAGTTATGGGCAAACAATGAACAATGTCAAGTGTGGTACAAGTAAGACTTTATTAACTACATAAACACTT
>NW_015509789.1:8070-8897 GCF_001515645.1 Sinocyclocheilus grahami
TAATAAGGATAGAAAATATTTGCCTTTATAAAGGTAAAAAATGCAATATTTGCTCCAATTTAAGGGAGCAAATATTGTCCTTTAACAGAAAAGGTGTGACTGCGGTCTAAGTGGAAGAGAGGGGGTACGCAGAAGAATGTTAAATGCCCCAGGGGGTATGCCGCTGTAAAAAGTTTGAGAACCACTGGGGTACAGGACGGGGTGCCCTCAAGCGGAACTTATGGGCACTCCAGCTAGAGATCGTGACACACCCGCCTTTAATCAAGGAGAAATGCCAGCACGAATTTGGCCACGCAGCATAACGACTCATTCTGTATTATTATTACCATGTAAATCGAATGATTAAAAAAAATGTCCAGCAAAACTTTCAAACTTTGTTTGACGCATTATCTGTTTTTACCTAATTTGTTAGTAACTGTACACAAAAGCTAATACTTACAAAAAGATTTTATTTTTAATTTTGGTTGTATTTTTTATTTGATGCATTAGAAGAAAGTGTAATGAAACCAAAAATAAACATGAAAAAGTGACATGAGGTTATTTTTTTATGTTCATGACAATGATAAAATTGATAGCTAAATGAATGTCTTGTTCATTTTTTCCTTTAATTATCCGAAGGACCTGGTGACCAATAAAAAAGAAATAGGATGAAACTACTTTTCTTAAACAGTTTTTAAAAAATCAGACACAATATTGTTTTTATGTTTCATTGACTAAACGATTAAATAGAGGAGCCGTTTCTGTAAGTGGATGTTCCTCTGCCATCTTTGGCCAATGCTGATGCTAAAACGAGGATTGTGGGGAAATCAGATCTCATTAATATTCAT
>NW_015509789.1:12879-13818 GCF_001515645.1 Sinocyclocheilus grahami
ACTAAGACTAAAATGAAAATAGCTGACAAAATTAACACTACTTGAATGCAGCTTTTAAATGAGGATAAGCATGTCGGACCTCACTCAGGGTGGGGTCTCTATTAATACGGCAGTGTCCATCAACAGTTGTGGGTGGGGTCTGTAAACTGTGATGTCACATTTTACAGATTCTGTGAACGGCATGTTCTGAGATGGTGCTTATGATTTATGGGGATTAAGAAAGGAGCAGGTGGATTTTTATCATTATAGGGTGGTTGTGTATACATGCTGCCAACAAACATTTATGTTCAACCAACATGTAAAAGTAAATTTGGTATAATAGGTGCCCTTTAAGTAAATGAGTAAACTTAATTTAATGAATGCAATTGAAAACATAATGCCATTGATATATTGCCACTGACAATAAATTCAAAATATCAATGCCACGATTTCAATATTCATAAGGATTATTACACATTTGTATGTCTGCAAAGTTGTTTGTATGTAAATAATATGTTTTAGATGCTGTCATTTTGTCAATATTGTGCATTTCAGTGTCTATAAATACTCATTAGATCACATTGGTGTGTCCCATGATGATGTAGATTCTTCTCTCTTGGACATGTGGTGATGCAGACAGATGCTGTATGCACATTTATCATTGTATGCAGCACCTTTCATGAATAAGGTACTCTTAATGTCCTCAAAGGAGGTAAAATACAATATAATGTCAGCTGTTTCATTTTCCATAGATTCTATTATTGGTTTTCAATTTATCCAACGCTGTGACCAAAATTTCCAAAATCTATTTTAAATACATGTACAGTTTAAAGTCCCTTTTTTGTGTTAAACTTAAATTAATTAAACAACATTTATAAATAAACTTTTGGGACCAAATATTGGTTTATAATGAGTATGATTATAGTACAATTGTGTAATTCCCATGAAAATAAAAAAAGA
>NW_015509789.1:17872-18540 GCF_001515645.1 Sinocyclocheilus grahami
AAATGTATTTATATGTATTTATATATTCTGTGGAAGGCGTAGGACAAAGAAATGTTCATCCAATCAAAATGTTCATTCTGAGTATTTTCATTGACTTTACTAGCTGCCTGTCAGCATATGTATTTGCATACCTCTGTGTACCCTGTTTGCGCAGACAGGATACGTCATCAGTGCGTTCACGTACACTATGCAGACAGAGTGAGAATGGCAGGCAAACATCAACAACCTAATCTTCCTTCCTGGTATCGTAGTACTTTTACTAACTGTGCTTTAAAGTTTTCTCACCAGTTAATGACATATGATGTATTGTAGAAATGTTGTCTCTGGTCGTCTGGTCTGTGTGTAAATATAATAAAATTATATGTTAAAAATAAAAATGTAGAGGAATTATAAATCTTACAATAAAGGTGATGTAATCAAAAATAACCTTAATGCATGTTATTTGTCTTATTGTGAATAATTAATCCATGCATTTTTCATAGGCCTTTGTAGTCTTTAATCAAAGTTTCATAACTTTGTTTATAACTGTCTTAATAGTTTTCCTATACAATTGAAGTTAAAGGGATAGTACACTCAGAAATGAAAATTCTGTCAATAATTATTCACCCTCATCCTCATGTCGATCCAAACCCATGAGACCTTCGTTCATCTTCGGAACACAAATTAAG
>NW_015509789.1:18568-20354 GCF_001515645.1 Sinocyclocheilus grahami
ACCTTCGTTCATCTTCGGAACACAAATTAAGATATTTTGATGAAACCCGAGAGCTCTCTGATCCTTCATAGGCAGCAAGGGTCCTACCACGATCAAGGCACAAAAAAAGTAGTAAGGACGTCATTAAAATGGTCCATGGGACATCAGTGGTTCAACCGTAATTTTAAGAAGCTACGAGAATACTTTTTGTGCACAAAGAAAACAAAAATGACAGCTTTTTTCAACAATTTCTTCTTTTCCGGGACAATCCTCCACCATTGTCAACACATGTGCATTGCTTTCCTCTGCTTGTGAACAAGGTGAAGTGCATGCATGTTCTACGTCAGCAGCATGCGTAGATAATGGCGGAGGACTGTCCCAGAAGAGAAGAAATCGTTGAATCCTTGCTGTCTATGCAGGTTCAGAAAGTTCTCGGATTTCATGAAAAATATCTTAATTTGTGTTCCGAAGATGAACAAAGGTCTTATGGGTTTCAAACGACACGAGGTTGAGTAATTATTGACAGAATTTTCATTTTTTGGTGAACTAAACCTTTATTGTTCCAACATTGTTTGGTTACCAACATTCTTTAAAATATCTTTGTCTTCCACAAAAAATGTTTTTAATTCATACAGCTTTGTGATGACATGAGAGTGAGTAAATGATGACAGGCAAATTTTATTTTGTGATTGCATTACCCTGACCTGTACTGTGTGATGCTATTACCATCCCTGCTCCATTTTGGCTTCAAGCTGGTATTTTTTTGTAATAGGGTGACTGCTTATCCAGTTTCTATGGTGCAAACAAGATACAGATAGAGCAGTGAAGTAAAGCACAGAGAGCTGCTTGGAAAAAAATGTCCCATAGGTTACAATTAAGTTTCACTGAGAGGGGCGAACAAGATGGAGAGTGGGTACAATCCCGTGAAATTGGCCCAAATATGGGGCTCATGTCTGAGCTGTCCCTGCAGACTATGCAGAGAATGTCAAATAATGTTGTGAATGCCAGTATACAGCACTGCTCAATCAATTAGTTTCGCAGTTAATTTGTAATTCTATATTGGAAATGCATATTGTTGTTATTGTTGTTGTAAAACACATAGTAAAGACATAATAATTTGGTCAAACAGATTTAAATTTAGTCTAACAACAAAGTTTGTAAACAAGTAAACATGTTTTCAAAGAGATTAAGGCTTAATTGAGCATATGTGCTTACAGATAAATATACACATAATAATAAATTGTAATAGTATTTTTAGTTTTACATTTCTGCAAAATTTAGCCTCAGAGAGATTAAATGCATGATTAGGGCCAATCTGAGCTAGACGTGACCTTTATTGCAGATGTGAGAAATGGTGTCTGGGCAATTAATGGTGTGAAGTATGGCTTGCAGACAAATGCCCAGTGGCCCTGACCGTTAATCCATCAGTTCAGTGTGGCTTCATTGATGGATCTTGTTTACTCAGAGCAGCATCTGAAATGGATTGAATTAAGTCTTGTTTTACAAACCTAGGAGAAAAAGACAAAGCATTGGAAATGTGGTACATATTTTTGACTATGCATATTTGACTGTAGACCCAGGCGAGGGATTTCATACACAGCTGTGCTAGTTTAATGCATTTCATATCAACTGAAAGCAACATTACATATACAAGACTTTTCTTTCTTTGCATACAGGTCATATTTTATGATTATGGCTGGCTATACATTATCCCTTACTTGTATTCCAAGTATTATTGTGAGTAACATGCACAAAAAAACTGTTTTTTCTGTTGTAATAGGCTTTGATGTAATCTTTCAAACATGGT
>NW_015509789.1:20793-22117 GCF_001515645.1 Sinocyclocheilus grahami
TTTTTTTGTGTTCCAAAATATACAGGTACAAATTGTGTCTCCTTAACACACACAATACAAGGCAACTATTTGACTCGGATTGTTTTTTAGCTGGTTAAGTCAAATGAAGTAATTTATTTAGAACTTCATACAATGCACACTGTTTACAGAAAATTACTGCAGTAATAATGTTTTATATTCAATTTACAGTGACACTAAAATTAATATGTGTCTGTAAGCTGTTGTAAGCAAACCAAAAGCCACTGTGGCAAGGAAGGAGAATCTCCAAAAGATCCTTATGGAGAAAAAAATCCTTGGGAGAAAGCAGGTCCAGCTGGGTTGTGTATCCATCGCATATTGTTTGCGGTGATGAATGTAGATTGGCCCTGTTGGCAGTAACTAACTGGAGCAACTACACCAGCTTCCTATAACAGTCCTTCAGCACTGAGAGCTGTTCAAAATTATCTGCACATTTAAATCCTCCTCTAAATCACTGTACCCAACCATTTTCTGGATGTTCGCAAACATGGTTAGGTACTTACAGAAAATTGTTTGTTCAGCTGTTTCTTGAAAGATGTAGTCTCAGCAGTTTAGGTGTAGGGTTAGGGTAGGTGTTAGCAGTTCATTCCACCAGAGAGGAACAGAGAGGGTTAAGGTTTTGGCAAGTGATTTTTTTGCCATCACTCATTCAGAGATCTTATCTGGCAGAAAGGAGCATACACTTGTAGTAGTGTATTCAGGTAGGGAGGTGCCATTCCAGTGGCAGTCCTAGAATCCATTGTCAAGACCTTCAATTTGATTCTGGCCACAACTGAGAGCCAGTGGAGTGAGATCAGGAGTGGTATGATGCATGTTCTCTTTCACTGATTGAAGACCAGATGAGCTGCTGCATTCTGGATCATCTGCAGAGGTTTAGTCGCAGTGCCTGGAAGGCCCACCAGTAGAGAAGTGTAGTAGTCTGGCCTTGGAATTAGAAAAGTCTGGATGAGGAGCTGTGCTGCACATTCTGACAGGAAAGGTCTGATTTCCTGATGTTGTAAAGTGCGAACCTACATAACCAGGCAATTGTTGAGATGTGGGTTGAAAAGTTCAATTCTGAATATAAACTCACACAGTGCGATTGATAGCTCCAGGGATTATAAAGGGAGAGTTCTTTGATCGTTTTCTGTATATAGTTTAAGATTAGGCATTAGAATGAACACAGTTACTTGCATGTTGTGGTATTACTGTCAGGTCCATATCTTGCAAAAGTCTGTTTGCAAAGCCTGCACCGAAACTGTGACTGATTTGCCAAAGAATCCACTGTGAAATGTACTGAACAAAAAATAATGCTATACTTAGACAT
>NW_015509790.1:0-917 GCF_001515645.1 Sinocyclocheilus grahami
TGATGTCTGTGAAATAAGATAAGGTGGGGTATCCGAACTAGCGCGTATTCGCCATGGAACATTCACTTTGAAATCCCGCGGACTGAAAAGTATGCACTTGGGTGTTTTTGGGATGCTAATACCGGCTGCTCATTGAATCGTTGGAGATTCTTGAGTGTTGCCGTTGTAACGGAACGGGGCGAACCCTCGTTTTGGCGGACCCGTCTAGGCCCGAGGATGTAGGTAGGCACGCTCGCTCTCGGTGCGGTGCATTGGGCAAAGACGGGACAAGAGCGGCAAACTTGCTCGTTTCGTGCGACGCGACGCACCGCTTCCCCCCCGCTGCGTTTGTGCTCGCTCGCATGTAGGTGCTGCATTTCTCACAGAGTGGCTCATAGTGGGCGCTTTTGCCATCGTTCTTCACCCCCTTCACGGCCCGTGCCAGGGGAGAACTCCGGACAGACGGGCAGACTGACTGACACACGGTTAGCCTGCCGCCGACACAGCCTCATAACACCGCTGTACTGGCAGGTCCGGCGGCCAAAGGTTTGCGCTTTGTTTTTTATATCCTACTTCACTGTTCTGCATTGTTGGATTAGTGTTAGTTTATCGGCGTATGTTCAGTGGCTGAGTCTGCACTTCCATCACACAGGTTTGGCATCACAATATTAGACGTTTCTTTTTGCTTTGTGTATCAGTGGTTCTCAACTGGGGGCCTTAGGGCACTCTGTAAACTTCCTAAAGGGCCTCAATCTTGTTATATTTACGTATATTTTAACAATTGAAATGCTTAACTGCTTAGTAATATAGAAAGTGTAGTCAGTGTATCATGTCACTTCAGATGTACTATTTTTGTAGTGCAGCATACAACTTGGGTGAACAATATTGACTTATTTTTCCTCTCTCAACAATCATACATAAAACATCTGTAGAGGCAT
>NW_015509790.1:1714-3618 GCF_001515645.1 Sinocyclocheilus grahami
GTGTATGTGTGCCTCTGCTCTCTGGCCAACTGTAAACACGCCGTTTTGTCTGATGTCTATGGCTTGTGTGTGTGCATGCTAGGGAGGGGGAGCGAGCGAGCCTGAAGTTAGACAAAGAGGGTACTTCTTTTACCACAAACGTCCTGTTAGTTCTGTGTGATCAGATCAGATTCAGTGATTTTTAATGTGATGGCTTGTGTGGGAAACATGTGCCCAGATGTTCTGCCTACCGCGGTCTAATCTTAATGTGTGAAGTATATCACATCACACAGTGTTATACTGTCGTGTTGGTTTAGCTGACATGATTTGAGGGCTGTTTTTACTTCACCAAATGATTGCTAAACAATAAGCCACGATTTTTGCGCTGACGGTAAAATGTCAATCTGTGCCTTCACTAAAAGTTCTGCCACTCATTCTGCTGATTCGCCAAAAATCCTCCCCCGACTAATATGAACGTATCTGTTGCCTAAAAAGGAGGGAATTGTAAGCACCACAGTTTTAAACTCTGTAGTAGTAGTTTTGGACAGCCCATTTTATAGTAGAAAGCTCAGGTTAACCGTTTCTAATGAATTTCCCCGGCAGAATGGCTGTGAGCTGTAATGATGGCTTTGCTCATGGTGTCACATTTAGCAGTAATAAGACTGACTGCAGTGTCAGTCAAAGCCCTTTGTTTTCCACCCTCTTCCTCAACTATGACCTCAATCACTGGTTTAGTATCTCTCTGGCGCTCTCCCCTCTCTCCCTCCCTGCTGTAGTACTGTAAAGAGTGCCATTTTATCTCTGTCTCAGCTGAATCACCATCTCATTCAGATTAGCAGTCACATCCCGCTCGCAGGATTTTAGAGGCGGCTCGCCAACCCCCCTATTATTTTTCAGAGTTCGCATGTTCTAGGCCGCTCTGCGAAAGGTGCTCACAGGCTCGTCCCTGGGGTCTTAAACATTTCACCTTTTAATGTAACAGTCTTTTGCCGGTAGCCGTGTGTGTCTTTGCAATAAATTGTCGCATTCAGTGGATTTTACTGCTTTAAAAGCAAATGATGGTTGCAATGAGTCTTCAGTGATGAACTACTGTGCTGCTGAAAGAGTGCTGCTGACAAAGATCTCTTTCTTTCTCTTCCATCTGTCTTTCCCTCCTTCTCTTCCTCCGGTGCCGCTCAGATTTCTCTGGTGGTGCTGGCCATAGCGCCATGGCTCAGACCCTTCAGATGGCGATCCCAAACTTCGGCAACAATGTCCTGGAGTGTTTGAACGAGCAGCGGCTGCAGGGGCTGTACTGCGACATGTCCGTGGTGGTGAAAGGCCACACCTTTAAAGCTCACCGCGCCGTGCTGGCGGCGAGCAGCTCCTACTTCCGTGACCTTTTCAACAGCAGTGCGGGCAGCAAAACCCCTACGGTGGTGGAGTTGCCCCCGGCCGTACAGCCGCAGAGCTTTCAGCAGATCCTGGCCTTCTGCTACACCGGCCGCCTCAGCATGAACGTCGGAGACCAGTTTCTGCTCATGTACACAGCCGGCTTCCTCCAGATCCAGCAGATTATGGAAAAGGGCACGGAGTTCTTCTTGAAGGTCAGCTCGCCCAGCTGCGACTCACAGGGCCTCCATACTGAAGAAACCCCTCCGTCGGAGCCTCAGAGCCCTGTTACCCAGACAGCGGCGGGTGCTGTGGCTAACGGCGGAGGCGGGGTGGTAGCTACGGCATCCAGTCGACCCGCTTCCTGCTTGACCCCGTTGCCCCTCGTCTCTCGGGTGAAGACAGAGCAGCCGGAGGCCTCGCCGTATTCGGTGGTTTGCACGCCGGTGGCCAAGCGGCTTTGGGAAGGAGGCAATCGGGAAGGCGGCGGAGGCTCGGGGGCGGCCGGTGGAGGAGGGATGAGGAAGGCGGCTCGCTTTTCCCAAGAAATGGCA
>NW_015509790.1:11428-12201 GCF_001515645.1 Sinocyclocheilus grahami
CCCCCCCCAGTTATGGCACACAAGCACGCTTTTACAGCCCAGGGGGAAGGGAAATTGTGCTTCTTATTGTTAGTCACTTTACTGTCTTAAGGTTCGGGCCTGACTTTGTGTGTGTTTGGGAGCGGAGGAGGGTTTACATTGCCTGTGTCCCAGGAGAGGAGGAGCAGAATGATTAAGGTTCTCCATGTTGCCCATGTCCCTGTTTGGGCAGCTGTGCGTGTGTCTGTCTGTGCTCGCTTAGGCAAGCATGTCTGTGTCCGCACAAGTCACCATCTGTATACATTCCTTGCACATAGTTGGCACTGTGTTTGCATGTGATGTGTTGATTGGGGGATTGAGGGTATGTTTGTTTCTGCGTTTATTCGCTTTTAAGGAAATTCGGCTGTGAACTTTTGCATATCCCAAATTTCCATGCGGATTTGAATGGGATTGCATGTGATGTCTTAATGTGTGCTCAGGCATGGGTTTTAAACACACATGCCTCACGAAAGCAGAAATTCGATACCGTAAGCTATTTTAATATTTCATGCCGAGTTATTACGCCGTGCGTGTTTGTTTTTTGTGTGTCTGATCTCCTGGGACACATACAGTAGCCACCCCCTTTCTGACATAGGAAATTGACCTCTTTGCACCTTTTCTTAGACTGAACTAGAGCTTTTTGCACCTTTTTTTGTAGAGGAGAGTGGTGGATTGTGCACCTTTTTTTGTAGATTGTAATCGATGGTTCTTGGACTAAACTTCTTGGATGTGTATGTGTCGGTATCTGGCCCGGA
>NW_015509790.1:13632-14046 GCF_001515645.1 Sinocyclocheilus grahami
CAGCATGCCAGGGAGAGTATGGAGCAATGTATTAAAAATCAAACTCTTTTTTTTTATTTTTTATAACTGACTCTCTCTCCTCTGCAAAGGCAACACTGTCTGTTCTGGAGCGATGGGCTGGTTGTATTTTGCAGGTTTTCCTTTAGCTTGCAGTTTTCACTACGTTTTTTGTCAACCTAAGCCTCTTTACCCAGAATGCAGCACTGCTATTCCACTCTAAATGACAGACATACCACATAAAGATACTCTCACCTCTTTCTCTGCGTGTTGCGTTCTCTTCCAGCACACCCCAACACTCTCCTTTCAGTCTTTCCCTGAAATTAGATCATGATTATAACCCAACTTTGCAAATGTTTTGGTAAAGTAACGTGCGATAGCCGGAGAAATTGACGTCCGGACATGTTATCACAAATT
>NW_015509791.1:0-893 GCF_001515645.1 Sinocyclocheilus grahami
GGTTCCTGTCCTTGTCTTTTAAAGGAATAGTTCACCAAAAATCAAACTTTTCATTATTAAAACATTTTTATGAGGTTAGGAAGTGATAACCGACTTGTGCTACCTTTAAGCTACTGAAAACAAAAAAGAGTTTTAAAAAGAGTTTTTCTAAATGGACCTGCATGAACCGATTCAGTTGATTTTGATGTGATGCTGTTTATATTGGGACTGTTTCTCAAAGCAGCTACACCTTTCAGACTGTTAATGAGCAGCATCACAGTCACTGGTGAAGGTTTCTGTTCAGGCGTAATAAAGGTCGTATAAGGCCGCAGGTTCTCTGGAAGGGTATTTCTCTTAGGAAACTCCAACCAGCAGCACATTAAAAGCTGTTTGCTAACCCATTGTCTACAAGCATGTGTTTTCGAACACATCCCTCCCGGTAGGTCTTTAGTGAACACTGCACACTGCTTGTTTCTTTGTTTTAAGTGTGAAATGTGAGTCTGTGAGCTCACAGAAAACACATGCACACAGTCCTACATCCGTAGTGTTGTTACAGTTGGGCCAAAATAATTGGACATTATAGAAAAGTGGTCATGAGGAAAGAGCTTAAATCCTCAGATAGAGGTCCCTGGCGATAAAAAAAAAAAATCATTAATTTCAATTTTCAAAAGTTTTTTTTTCCTGGTTAAAGGAATACTTTAATGAAGATGAAAGGCAAACTATTATATGTCATGGATGTATATCTACAGTAATCCACTATTTTGTAGAGGGGGTCAAAGTGATTATGAGATTTGGAGCTATTTTTCCACGGAGATGGTAGCTCTATTAATAAATCTGTGACTTAAGCAATCTTTGTTGAATTATACGCCAGTGATGACCGTTTGGGAAAAAGCGCTTTCCAGTCTTTTTTTTTT
>NW_015509791.1:2126-2621 GCF_001515645.1 Sinocyclocheilus grahami
CCACTGTTAAATAATGCAACAAAGATTGCTTAAGTCAGCAAATTTGACTAAAAGAGCTACCAATCTCTGTGGAAAAATGGATGGATGGATGATGGATGGATGGATGATGGTTGATGGATGGATGGAAGGATGGTTGATGGATGGATGGATGGATGATGAATGATGGATGGATGATGGATGGATGGATGATGGATATATGATGGTTGATGGATGGATGGATGGATGGATGGATGGATGATGAATGATGGATGGATGGATGATGGATGATAGATGGATGGATGGATAGATGATGGATGGATGATGAATGATGGATGGATGATGGATGGATTGATGGATGTATGATGGTTGATGGATGGATGGATGGATGGATGATGAATGATGGATGGATGGATGGATGATGGATGAATGATGAATGATGGATGGATGATGGTTGATGGATGGATGGATGGTTGATGGATGGATGGATGGATAGATGATGGATGGATGGATGGATAG
>NW_015509791.1:6407-8373 GCF_001515645.1 Sinocyclocheilus grahami
GTTTAGCATGGCAGATTAAACAATTATAATCAAGTAAAGCAGTGAATAATATTTACACAGCAGCTGGTAATCTGGCGTTAGATCCAGTGGGGATTCATGGCACTTTTACTGAATTTATCCGATTGTAATTGACTGAGGAATCTGCAGGACAGAGTATGGAGCAAACCTTATTTGTAGATAATCTTAGGATCGCTTCTATAATCAGTGAAGCCAAAAGACACCTGGAGGAACCCCTAACTAGTGAAGAAGCTTGAAATGCTATTGTGAATATGAAGACAGATGGAACACCAAATGATATATTCAAAGCCTTCAAAGATAAACCATCGGTTCCTCTATTAGAAATGTATGAAGAGTCTTCCCCTTCTCTTAGAGCTGCGTTAATAACACTCATTCTCAAACCTGATAAGCCCCAGGACAGATGTGAATCATACAGAACAACTTCTTTAATGAACTCCGATGCCAAGATTACAGCCAAGGTTTTAGCCTCTGGATTGGAGGCTCATTGCCTGGAAGCCCTGGCAATCATGATAAGAACTCATTTAAAGTTATTATTTAATGAAACTTAAAGATTCAGTACCCAATCCTAATAATATGATTAATGAATTTGGAATATTTTCAGGTTATTCATTCAAAGTCATCTATACTTTTTCTTAATGAACAGTAGAGACTGAAACCTCTATAGATGGATTCATATATTTGGGAATCAAAGTTACTCCACCAGTAAAAAAAATCTGATTCCAGCCAAACATACCCCCTGATAACTCAAGTAAACGACAGTTAGATTAGATGGATGTTTCTCCCTCTTACTACTATCAGAAGGGGTGAACACCATTAAAATTAATATACTCCTCACATTTTTATATTTGTTTCAGTCAATACTCCTAACTCTTACTCCTTCCTTTTTTTCAAATTATGAAGAAGGCTCCAGGCTTCGCCTATCACTTCTTATCTTCCATATGAAAGAGGTGGGCTGTGACTCCCTAGTCTTTTCTGACATTTTAAGGCAGCTCAGCTGAGATCAGCATGTTTCTGGTTTACTGGCTCACCTCATATTTCATGGGTTCAGAAAGAAAAGGTACAGGAGATTTGAGTCTTGACACATATTTATATTCTGATTCCTTGAAGAGACTCAACCAAAACACATCTAAACCATTTGCAAAAACCATTATTTTAATATGGCATGAGTCACGGGCTGAGCTGGGAGACACAACAGTATTATCTCAGTTCTCACCCATTTGGGGGAATGCATTGTTTGTTCCAGAATCAGGATTTAACTTGTGGTTTCACAATTGCTTAGAGAAGATTGCAGATCTTTATGTAGATACTATTCCGATGTCCTTTGAAACCTTAAAAGAAAGACGCACAGAATTTTATACAATTTAAGACTCATTCATGTCAATGTCCTACCCAGTTTTTGAAGAAGTGGTAGTTAAAAATCCTAGTGCTAAATGTAATATTTCTGTGCTGTATAGCACATTTGTTAATGCTTCCAAAGAATCTACAAACCATAAAAGATTGGCTTGGATGTATACAAAGCCTTCAAAAGATAAATCATTGGTTCCTCCATTAGAAATGTTTCTTTGGTTAGTGTTTGATTAATATAAGCATATATGACATTCCTTTTCTTCTTAGTTGAAAAAAATTAAAAGAAGTGCTCGAATAATTAAATATGTTAAATTACACAAATATCCTTTAATTACACAAATATCCCAAATATGTATTTTGATGATCCAATTCAACCATACTAATTAGCTAAAATGACATTATACATAACATATCTCAACAAGGTCTGTACATATTGTACAGAGGCTTCTTCATTTCACTTCTGATGTGAAGGGCTTTTACATTTGCCAAAAATGTAGCTTTTTTTTATATTGAAAACAAACAAGCAAGCCCAGCCCAGATAAGAAAAAGTAACGCATAAGTAACGTAACACATTACTTTCCATAAAAAGTAACTAAGTAAC
>NW_015509791.1:8626-9117 GCF_001515645.1 Sinocyclocheilus grahami
AAAAAATCCCACAGACGTACTGTACTGTATCTACAGACCAGACGATCACAGAGACTTGAGGAGGGGACTCCCTTTGAGAGGAAGAAAACACCCAAAACTCCCTAGCAACCATAAAGCAATGCATTAGTAAATGTCCCTCAAAACACCCTGGCAACCGTTTACACAACAGATACACTCAAGGTCTCGTACAGCTATTGTTCAGCCAAGCATGGTCAGTTTTTTCTGTATTGTTTCATTGGGGCATTAAAGTGTAAAGCTGTGAGCTCACGTGTGGAGCAGTCAGATGTGAGCCACTGGCAGACATGGCGACGGCACAGTGAGTTCAGCCATCTGAGCGAAAACCTCCACCATCTCTTCAAACAGTTACAGGGGAAGTTACAAGAAGCAGTGGGTGGAGCTGGCGGAGAGCGCCGCTGTATGTAAACCAGATGTGCTGCTCGCCCTCCAAAACACTCTCTCTCTCACACACACACACACACACACACACACAC
>NW_015509791.1:10977-11509 GCF_001515645.1 Sinocyclocheilus grahami
CGCATCGCGCTCAGTGTGGAACGGCCTTAAGACACAACCGACTGTGTTCACATGATTACTCTACACGACAGGCATTTTGACATAACTGTGTGTGTATTTGACCATTCAAGCACAGTAAGACGTGAAAGAGAACCGAATGTGTGATCACATGCTGTCTGAGAGAGACTGCTTTCTCTGTGTGCGCTTCGGGTTTATGTCAGTTGAGATCATTTTCACTGCTTACTGCAATTAATTACATTGTTTGATGTTTAAGATCCAACAAGTCCCACTCTTTACTTTCTTATTCATGCATGTTTCTTTATCACTCTTACATGTAAATCACTTTTAAGTGGTACTGTGCTACACGGATATATTTGCATATGGCGAAATAAACAATATAGCAAAATATCAAACGATAGACACTTTATACCATCGTCACAATACTGTATATACCATCATGCCAACCAGCTCTAACAAAGCATATGTCTAAAGCCAATGCATGTTGTCAATGCAGGCAACTTTTGTTGTTGCGTCTCCAGTAGTTGGTTGTTCC
>NW_015509791.1:11592-13834 GCF_001515645.1 Sinocyclocheilus grahami
AGAGTACATGTGGTTAGAAAAAATATGACCGCACATGTAGAATTAAACAGGATGTTTTTGCTACTGTACCTTTAAGATGCAGAACAACCCCCCTGACACGTTGCCGAATATTGTGCGACTGTAATGTGTCAGTATGGGTGGTCATATGTTATGGAGCTTATGGTCATGATGTCATAACCACAATTTCTGAACTAGATGTTTATGAAGTTTAGTTTGATTAAATGGACTGTGCTGTGGATCACATTTATGGTGTCCCCGTGATATGAATCAATCATGCAACGATTGCCTTACTGTTTTACTCTTTACTACATTATTCACACTGGTGCTGTCATCTCTTTGACTTATGGGTCATGTGGTAGTAACTCAAGTGCATTTTATCCATTAATGATGTAGTTATGAGTGGTTTGTGTGTGGGACGTCAGGGACTCTGTATTCCAGGTTGAAAACCACAAACAACCTCATATTTATATCAAGTATTGTTCTGAAAGCAAAACACAACAAATCGGAAACAAACAGTGGGTTATCGCCTGCCCACCCGCTCAGTGTGGCCGATGAACGGTGGGCAATGTGAAAGGTCACTACACATCTCCATCTCTCTCGGTATCGCCTCTGTGTGCTGCCGTCGCCATTGAGGCTCCAGCTCTGTTGTGAATGTTAGAGTGAATCGACATAATGCGTTTTTCAATAATGCACCCACTTTAGTGGTAAAATAGCAGGTTTTTGTGAGTATTAAAGAACCACCCGAGTTCATGGAGTTTGGACAGATGAGCCCCGTTCTACTCTCGCCTGTTCTCTAACCCTCTCCGTCAGTCAAGTCATCCATGTTCAGTTCATTGAAAGCAGACGTCACTCTCCCCTTCAACCCAACAGTGCCACCCATTCATCAGCCCCCGGCAGAAACTCAATCTCCTCTGAGAACGAGCTGCGTGAAAGGAGCCAGTGTGATTGTGGAGGGCTGTCTGTCTGAGGAGCGTCACTGAGATGCTGCCTGAGTGCTCTCAGCCCAACGGACAGTGGTGCCAGATGTCTGCCTCTCCCGCCTGGCCTCCCTTTGTGCACGGGGAACAGTGCCATGTCACCGCAGTTTGAGATTGTGTTATCGCTGTGTTCGGATGTGCACTGGCCAACAAGCCTACTGTATTAGCAGATACGAGCTTCTCAGATATTACGGCACATCCATATTTCACATCTGTGGATGTTGATTAGGACTATGACAGGGGTGTCCAATCCTGCTCCTGGAGGGCCACTTCCTTCAATCTTAAACACAACTTCCTGGAAGCTTCTAGTCATCCCAAAGACCATGATTGGCTGGTTCAGGCGTGTTTAATTGGGGCTGGAGCTGGCCCTCCGGGAACAGGACTGGACACTTTATGGTGCTTTTCCACTGCGTGGTACGACTCGGCTCGGTACGGCTCAGTACGGTACGGCACGGCTCGGTTCGCATTTTCACTGCAGTTTAGTATCGCTTTAGAGTGGGCGGGATTATTCACATGTCGTTATAGTTGCGCCGCCTCTACTGCCGCGACTCCTAAAAAAAGTTTTCATTTTGCGACGCCCCATCAAGCTCTCGCTGGATCCGCTCCTCTGCTATCAACGAGAGGAACATCTGTTCTTCCGCAACAGGGGGAACAGCCACTTTTTGGTTGTTAAAAAAGGTGTGCTCGTTCAAAACAGTTGCGTTCGATCCTTCGCTGGCTGGGCTGATTTAAATCTAGCGGGTCTGTTTGTGTCTCATGTCGCAAGTTCAGTGACGCAGGTAGTGACGATTTTCTCTGGCCAATCCGTGATCAGCAGAGTTCACACGTCACGTTTTGGTAACGGTACGGTACGCTTGGAACCCCAACCGAGGTGGTACTAAAAAAAGAACCAGGTACTGTACCCAGTGGAAAACCCCCCAAAAGCGAGCCGTACCGTGCCGTATCATGCAGTGGAAAAGCGCCATTAGACCAATGTTTCTCAGCCCTGTTTCTGGAGGCACCCCAAGACTACACATTTTCAAGCTCTTCCTAATCAAACACATCTGAATCATCTCATCAGCTCATTAGCAGAGACTCCAGCACCTAAAAAAGATCCATCAGATATGAGAGATATCCAAAAGGTGTATTGTTGGGGTTCCTCCAGGAACAGGGTTGGGAAACCCTGTTCTAGACGAAATAGCATTGAGTTTGATGGATGTTGTGTGTGTTTACAGCAGAGTCGGGGCTTCCAGATCAACACCTTTTGGTCCATGTGTCATTTTAAT
>NW_015509792.1:0-993 GCF_001515645.1 Sinocyclocheilus grahami
GGGGGGGGGGGGGGGGGTTCATTCCACTGCCCTGTCTCTCACGTTTTTAAACACAAAAATGCATTCTGTATGAATGGCCAGGAAATGTGGATCTAATGAGACATAAAACTTACTGAGTTACATTTACAGTTGTTTAGCACATTTTCATAAGCAAAATCCAGTCATTTCAATAGGATTTCTCATTAGGGTGAAAGATTTCCACACACAGATTTCGCACGGGGTTAAATTTAGTCACATTAATTTGCCGCGTTGGCCGACAGAAAGCTGCTTGGTTTGAAAGTGACTTCTGTGTGAGTGGTACATCATGCAATGCTACAGTTTACAATGAACTTTTTGTTGCGAAAATTTCACTGCTGTGACTACATCTTTAGGATAAGAGACGAGAAAGAGATGCAGAAGAAAATACAGCTGAGCTGATTAGACGTACGCATTCCGTGTGAACTGTATTGGTATGTAAAAGAAAGGAGCTGTTTACAGGGCTGCATCACTGCAATACTGAAAGCTACAAAGCTAACAAGATGGTAAAACACCTGCAAATCATGCCAGATATAAAAGTCATGTTATTTGTGTCCTCTTTTAGACAGCTGTTGTTTTCACATTAGTTATCTCAGTCACACAGAACTGATGGTTGTGTATCAAGGTGTCTCTGAAGAGTTTAGTTTGTTACAGTTTAGTTACAGTTTTTGTGTATTGAAATGCATCTATAGTAAGTTCACGCAGTTTGCCAGTACATAAAAACTTTAAACTGGTACAATACCAAAAGATATCATGTATTAACTGGAAATTAATTACAATTATTGATTTGCTGTTACATGCTATGCCAATTTATCACGCATATTAAACAGTCTACCTACATCTGCTTGTAATGAGGTATCGATTTTGTATCGATACGAGGTACCAGGGGCTGGTATCATACCAAAGCAAAACTTCTGGTCTTAAAACGTATCTGTAGTGTTTAATTTCAACGGTCTTTGAGTACGCTTTTTTTTTTTT
>NW_015509792.1:1003-1577 GCF_001515645.1 Sinocyclocheilus grahami
TATATATATATATATATGTTATTGCCATCTGATACCACCACTATACCATGATACAGCCACAGTACTTTTATTAATAATGGAAATGAGGAATTAAAGATATTACTACATTATGAATTAGCATTATTCATGAATGATTATACTTTGATGAAAATAGTTTTATTGGGTGTTAATAATTAATTTCATCATTCAATGCTTAATCCACTGGATGTGGTAACAAATAATCCTTCAGGACTTTACCTCAGTTTGAGTAACATGAGTGGTGGAATAATGACATGAAAACATGGCGCCCCCTAGTGTATATAACAAAATGACTCTTGTATTTAGCAACTAATGAGCAAAAAATATTTAGCTTCACTGCAGGCTTTTTTTTCACAGAAAACATGTTTTGTATTTCTCTGTGCTGCTTTTTCATTGATTTTGTATATAAACGTGCTAAACTGCCCTGACCTTTGCTCTCGTGTCTTTCGTAGTATCTTGCAAATGACATGCCGTCCTAAAATGTGGTTCTTAATTTAAAAGAAAAAAAAAGTTTAACTTTTAAAAAATGTGTCTCTAGACCTTGGGGGGGGGGGGG
>NW_015509792.1:3269-5275 GCF_001515645.1 Sinocyclocheilus grahami
TATTACTTTAGTTCTTACCTATTGCCTCAATCTGGAAGTTAAAGGTGAGTTCAGTTGACAGCTTTCTGTTGGATTTTAACCTGCCCTGTAAATTCACCAATTTTATACACCCTGCAAAAAAATACAGAAATAAATGACGAGTAATGGCTTCCAAGAGCTGGAACTGCTGGATAAAGAAAATGCAAGAGCATGTGCAAATGCTTGTTTGAACATGAATGTGTGCTGCAGGTACTGACAAATACCAACTGAAAAAGATCCTGTGCGAATTCAGAAACCATTATAGTTTTATGAGGAGACAGGTTAATGTACATGTGATTTTATCATATTGTGGCTAAAAAGAGCTATTACTGTGGCAAAAATCACTGTAATGCACAGCTTTGGGTGTTTTATTGGTTTTATAAAATGGCGAAAAGAACATTAAGTACAATTCATTTGTATTATATATTATTTATTGTTTATTCTTATTAACAATAACAATAATGATAATAAAAAATTTAATATATATAATTTATATTTGTAATATGTATATATTTATGTACATTAACTATATCTGAAAGAACTGATTATACTATTATAATTATTATAACCAATTCTTCCAAATAATATAGTTAGTGTATATAAATATATACATAAAACAAAAGTGAATATTATTAATATTTAAACTGTTCTAATATTTAATATCAGCAGAGTATTATATTAAATGTCAACATAACATAAATAATATTCTATGATTTATTATAATAAAAATAAATGACTTACGATCTAGACACACTAGGACAGTATCTCTCTCCAGCTGAGTCACATGAATGACACATGTTTGAGGTGTTTCTGGAAACATACAACACAACAAGGGTTCATTCAAATCCCAAGAGCAACACTCTCTAACATCTTTTTTAGCAATCCAAACCAAGTAAACTTGTAAGTAAAAGTTCAGTTTTGAACTGAGACACAGTGAAACTCTGATACTGACCGGGCTCTGTGAATATCGGGTTGGCAGCATTGGGATCAACAGTACCAAACGTGACCACCTGATCAGGATGGCTTCCTTTACTGACCGCCACACAAACCAGTGGGTAATGCTGCTCAGGAACCACCAACATCTCAAAGATTTCTAATGGGCACGGCAGGGTGAGGTCTATGCTCTGGACAGACAAAAATACACAGGATTATTCTCTTGTGCATGGATGGGCTTTGTGTTTCTCAATGTGATTTATCTTTCACCCTTACCTTTATCAACATGAAGCGCTGCATGGCTTCCACCCATTCAAACAGCACTACGCTGGACTGGAAAGCTCCACATAAGTACTTATGACCGGTGTACGGGTTTCGCACTATAAATACAAATACAGAAGTATGTTTCATTTTTGATTGCATATATGCAAAAGATTTTATGTGCAAGAAATCCTAAAAACATGCAGTGCTCTGATCATACAATTAGGTATGCATTTCAACACAAAACATAAGAATATCAAGTGCATGTAAGTGCATTCATACTGACCCACACAACATTTCTGACAACCCCTCGTATCTGGTATTTTATTGGACACAGTAAACTTCCTGAAAGAAAGGGATTATCATGACAGCACTAAAACGCAAATGATGTGATTGAATAGGAATGACAGAAAACAAATATTTAAAATGAAATCACAAATGATAACGGACTAAATAGCAACACAAAAAACGTACGTAAAAATATTAGCCTGGATCATACCGTGGGATGATTTTGTCTGGGAATTTGTGTGTTGGTATGGAAACAGGTAACTTCTGCATTTGTCGAGCTTGCTCAAAGAGCCCCGTCAGGTTGTAAGAGTACAGCTGAGATGCTTTACCTGTAGAAAACACACAAATATGTGCATAGAATTACATGATGGTGAAGCTAAAACATTAAAATATCCTTCAAATGCATAGTAAATCTCTTCCTTATTGGTTTTATCTCACCTGATATTGAATGCAGCCAGTTGTTCATTACATAGACCCATGTGCACCTCCGTGGAACCAACTGTATG
>NW_015509792.1:5325-6334 GCF_001515645.1 Sinocyclocheilus grahami
GATGACATTTTCATATTTTTAGCATTTAAAAAAAATACGACTATATGATATTTCATATCTATATTGTCAAACCTGCCTGAATTATTCCTAATTTTGAAACTCCACGCAAAAGAAAACCATAATAAAAAGGCCCTGACCTGTTCCATTGTGCTCTCATGGATTTCATTTAGATTGAGGGTATAAATTCCTTCCTCTGCACCAAAAATCAGATACTGATCTGAAAAAGAGTCAAAAGGGAAGCTCAAGCTGAAAAAACATAATCATTATAGTTATGTCATTTAGGAGCATTTAATTTGAGAATGCATGAGCTCTGCATGAACTGTTTCTTACCCCTGGTGTTTGGGTTTATCCAGGAACAGGCACAGTGAATCTTTAGGGGACAGCCGTTAAACACTTTAGAGAAACAAGCTCCCATCTGCAAAGCAGAAACAACGATCAACATCATGGCAGCAGAGCTGAATTTGAATGGTCCAAATTTAGTTGCTATGACATTTGTGTTAATCCAGGTGTGTTGATGCATCTACTGAAAAACAGTGAAAGCTGAAGAGATAAAGAGAAAAGGGAGTGCTGGATGACTCACATGTACTTTAGGGGTCGGTGGGAGGCCATTACTGAATTGAAGCTACGAAAAGAGAAACAGATTATCTCTGTAAGAGGCTTGTGTAACAATCTCAGTTTACCAGAGCAGCATGTTTGATTAAACAATTTTTGTTTTCCCATTTAATCAGGGAATAGTAATCACAGGGCAATAATTGTAAAGTCAGATCACTCACACAAAATATATCTTATCTACTGCATCTCCTCCTGTCCGTAGCACAGACAATTTAATAATTTAATTACGGTTTAGAACAACGTTAAATGAAGAATATGACAATAACATAATGAAAGAGGCAGAGATATTTTCTTTACTGGGCATCTGAACCATTTTGATGAATTTCTATGTGTTTTATACAAAATAGGTAATACACAAATAATAAATAAGAAAATATTTTTCTTTTCTTTTTTTTTT
>NW_015509792.1:8058-14049 GCF_001515645.1 Sinocyclocheilus grahami
CTCAAAGCTGGTTGGCTGGTCTTCCAGCCTGGTCATACCTGGTTTAGCAGGCTGGTTTTAGAGTTTTGATAACTTTTTTAGCTGGTAAAACCAGCTGAACACCAGCTTGGCCAAGCTGACAGACCAGTTTGATCAGGCTCGGAGGCCATCTAAAACTAGCTACTTCCAGCTTAAACCGGTCTAGCCAACCAGCTTAAGCTGTTTTAAGCAGTTTTTTAGAAGTGCAAGCAGCATAACAGACTTTTGTACAGCTAAAATAACTGGAAGTGAATAAAACCATAAACCTTGCACATTCAAATTAATATAGGCCATGTTCGTTCTTAAGCTAAAAATAAGGTATATATTCCCATGTCCTATATATATCCTCCATAACTGGGCAAAGAAAAAACAAAGACTGTATTCTGCACTACATTTTGGGGCACGATTGTTACCTTATTTGCATAATTTTTTACATGATTTGGGTGTGTTGTTTGACAAATCTAACTACTATATCACACAGACCCATCTACAAAGCTCTCAACTAACCTACGGTAAAGCTACAGCTGTCTATGTTAAGCGAAAGAACTAATGCCAAAATTATAGTATTCAAAAGCACAAGGAATAGAGGAAGACTGGCAGGGCTGTCTACCAATCACAGGAGAGCACGCTCAAGAAGGCGGTGCTTAGCTTACTTTGTTCTTCTTGTTGTTCAGCATGAAGCCATTCCCAGAACCTATAAATCTCATCATCCCCTGCTGGCTCTGTCTGATCATGCTCAGATGGTTTGTTACCTAGACTACTACGCCTGTGTGGAGGCAGGCGAGGAGGTGGCGGCCTGGGAGGCACACAGGAAGCAGTCCGAACAGGAGGGGAGGAGCTTGCAGAAGCTGGGGAACGTTTAATGGTCCCTTCTCCGGTATTGTCCTCTGAGACAGTACTGTTCTGACCGGGAGACGGAAGCTTTGGCTAGGAAGTGATAAAGGGAAAAAGAGACATAATGTGAGTTACACATTATGTCAAAAGGCACATTTTGCATAGGAAAAGTGTGTGTAACTTTTACCTTGGGTGGCAGAGGAGGTGGTACTTTAGGCCTCATGGTTGAAGTGGAGTCACTGCTGTAGATGCAGACACACAAAATAATTGATTTCTAGCCATACTGCTAATTAAGATGTAACACAAAAGCAGGATGCAAGAACCAACAGTACAGTTTTCTTTAAAAGGTGGAAACATACAGGGATACAATCAGATGAAGAAAGAGACCTCATATGCAATGCCAAAAACGGTAAGCAAGAATGGTCATGTGAACACAAGACACACAAACGGCGTGCTAAATATGCTCACATACACATAATCTACCCAATCCAGAGCAAAGTTTGGGAATATTTTGAACTTCTTAGTGTTTGAAGTTCCGGGAAACTCTAAGTAGAGTCCTCAGTTAGACTTGGACTGACTGGAAATGAAAGGGATGCTCTATATCTTGTGCTCATCATCAGGTTATTAAACAAACCAAAACAAATGTCTGAACAAATCACTACAACATACACAAACATTTGATTTTTATAACTATATTTTCAGAAAATGTGAGTGGTACTTGTCCCTGAAAAAAACATTAGCACAATGCTAGGGTGTTCTGGGTGGTTGCCAGGTTGTTGCTAATGCTATGTGGTTGCTAGATTGTCCTGAGAAATTGTCAGGCTGTTGCCATGTGGTTTCTATGGTGTTCTAAGTGGTTGCATACTGTCCCAAATCAAAAAAGTCCAGCCCTAAGTCTCTTTGATACTCTTCTCTCTAGATATGACCCAGGTCCCTCCTTCAAAGCTAAGCTATGAGAAAATCTATGGGAATGTCGTCTGGTAGACAAACATTATAAGTGTGATTTTATAGAAAAGTAGTAGCATATGCAATTGTATTAAAGTTGGCATAAAACAGAAATTGTGATCATCTTTTCTCCCCTATTGTGATGTACATCCAAGTGAAACAGCTTTTCAAACTAGCGAAAATTTAGGATTTGATTTTGTCCATCAGGAATTGATTGGATCATTGTTGTTTTTTAATGGCTGCAATCTCATACGAGTGACAGTTCGCTGTAGAGGAGGCTTCATTACCCAGACCTCATGCCAACGCACACATTAGAGAAGATAATGTTGTTGTGAGGTTGAGGGGAGGTCAAGGTTTTTGAATAAAGGTAACGAGGGTACATTAATTAAAAACAATGATGTGCATTTCAATAATGATCATGCATTTATGCACCAGCAGGCAACTAAAAACCAGACACACTACAAAACAAACTGGGCACATCCTTCAGTCTAACATCTGGTTGACACTAACAGACAGGGAGTCACGGATGACCACAGGTGTTTTTGAATGATACACATCTCACATTACATCTTCATCTCACTTACTGCAAATCATCACCTTCATCCTCCTCCTCATCCTCTAAATGTGTCACATGACCCCTGAGAGAGATCAAGAGGGTGAGGCTAAGAAGGTATAGCAGCCAGAGAAGAATGCAGAGAGAACACACCCACACACAGACACACCTACACACACACTCAGCAGTAAGAGCTTCTCAGTGCCAAGCAGAGGAGATGAGACTGCAGAAGTGATTAGATTGCATGGAGGTTTGGCTGACCAATCAAAAGAGACAGTAGGAGGGGCTGTACCTTTGATTGAGCTCCTCAGCAACAGATTTTAATAGACTCCTACAAAAATAATGAATAAAAGACAGAACTAGTTTTACACATGCAAAACACACAAACATATTTTTATAAACTAAAGATGGGTTGTGACGCCAAAATATTTATCCAACAACAAAACTACTTGATTAGTGAAGTCGATTAGTTTTAAACTTTCCTTAATTTTTTTATATTTAGTTGTGTTCAACTAGAGATGGGTCATGATGGATTCGACTAGTAATCCAAAGACTGACTAGTTAATTAGTCAGGTTGAATAGTTTTAGACATTCCTTTATTATATTCAGTTTTGTTATTTTAAAATAGGGATAGGTCACAACTAGTAATCCAACAACCAGCTAATTGATTTTTGTAAGGTTCAGACATGGTTTTTGACAATCCATCTGCCCCCCCCACAGTTTTTACTTTAAACTAGGAATAGATCCAGACAGATGGCCAATCACCCATTTATCCATCAACTTTCCTTATTTCTTCATTCATTCCTTATTTTGATAAACTCACAAATGAAGCATAACACTCACTTGTTATTTCCCAGAATGCTTTCGGGCTCTAATGGTAGATCCTACATGAATCAAAAAGACAGTCAGACAAGTCATCCAAACAAACACACTAAATAGCAATAAATTAATGGCATAATGTCACAAACCATCTCATGATGCGGTTCGGTTTCTTTTCTCAGAGGTGGGTCAAACTTCACCTTATCAACTAGAAGAGGGTCACACACAGACTTCAGATTTCTCTCTGTGCTTTTAAGTAGGCTGAGAATTCTTGAGCTTGTTTCAGTTCAGGGAGTCAAAAGCTAATTGAGACATGACTTACAGTTAATCTCAGAGAGAGTCTTTCCATCTCGTGAGCTCCTGCTAGATGAGCGGATTCGATGTGGCACAGACACGGGAGACTGCCAACACAGAGACCACAAATAAAGTTTAAAAACTTGAAAGCTAAAACAGCTTAGTTACATACATACCTTTTGTGAATATCTGTTACAAGACCCTAATCTTTCCTCAAGACAACACCGCAAGCCACTGCTGTTGTGTGTTAAAACCAATAAACTCACATGCATTCACATACACACACAATCACATATGCACAATGCAGCATGGGTAACCGGACACACTTGTACCTGGCAGCAGGCAGAGCCAACTGTCTGCCCTCACTTAGAATCTACATCTAAAGAAACAGCCAATTAGAGATCAGTGCTTCAGTTTAAAGCCTAACATGGTTTCCCACTGGTTAAAAGGTAGAGTCAAATATATGACATCACCTCTGGGTCAATGTCATCCTCCTCTGCATCACTGTGTGTGCTGTGGTCAGGATTGTTGGCTTTGTCCAGTAGCTCAATGGCAAGAGTCCGGCTAAGCGGTTGGGTAACGAATGGGTGCTGCAAAAAGAGAAGTTATGCAACGAAAACTTACTGAATGATGGTGGATAACTTGAGCCAATCATAAATGTTCTCTAATGAAGGGTGGATCTAACCTGCAGTAATCTGTCAGCTGTTGGTCTCTTCTTGGGATTTTTGGTCAAAGCCATTTTCACAAAGTGATGAAAATTATTTGTCCTTCATGAGCCAAAACAAAAAGTTTTTCAAACATATTGTAATAATAATATAAATCTGCAGTTATAATCACAACCTTACAACTGAATTAGTGAGGTTTAAAAAGCAGAAATGTGAAGCTTCTCTTATTTTTACTTCATTTATGTGAAATAGTAAAAACCTATTTCTATTTTGAGTGGGAATACTTTTCTAGGTGAATGACCTTCTGTAATTACCTTTATAATTTCTGTGGGTGAAATTCACTCTATGTATAAAAAGCCAACAATATACGCTACTGTTCAAAAAGTATAATATAAAAAAAGTATACATTATATATATACATATTTATAACGCTGAATTTACTAGTCATCAGATAATCCTAATAAAAAGCATCGCTTAAACAAAATAGCAGCACCACTGTTTTCAACACTGATAATAAATGTTTCCCGAGCACCAAATCATACAAAAAAATAAAAATAAAAAACATAAAAAAATAAAAAACTAGCCAACCCCACAATTTTGAATGAAAGTTTAAATTAAACATATTTACAAATACTTACCACTTTACTTTGTCTTTCAGCTTAGGTGGTTGGAAACTGCTCTTGGTCATTAGGAAGAGTGCTCTGAGAAAGACACAGAAGAATGGACTAAAATAAAACAAATGTTGAAAAGTGGGAGAAATCTAGACTGTCAACATACTAAATGTGTCCTGTGTAAGATGTATTAACTACAAAATGTATACATTAAGCAGAATCTGGCACGTGCAGCAATGGACTGCTCATGATGGAGCACAGTGACATTAAATGAGTACAAGTCACAGGACACACACCTCATGGGGTGCAAGTCGAACATTGGCGGCTCCAACTCGGCCAGCTCAATAGCGGTGATGCCCACGGCCCAAATATCACACAGCTGATTGTAGCCACCTTTCCTCTCAACTGCTGCCACCTCAGGTGCCATCCTGCAGAGAAAGACATATAGAGAAATACATTTCATACAGTCCAATGTCTACAATTAAACTATTAAAACAAGTCCTGCCACACGAGAGACAATGGAGGACTGACATACCAATATGGAGTTCCAATGAAGGACTTTCTTTTTGCTAAAGTGGCTGATATCTGAGCTGAAACTCCAAAATCAGCTGGAGAGAGACAGACAGCAGATGTGAAAGAGTGGAATTCTTATTAAATGCCAACTCCCAAGGTGTTCAAAGAAAGTGTTTTCTTACCTAGCTTAACGTAGCCATTGTCTGTCAACAGTATATTTGCGCCCTATAAAACAAGAGCAGAGCCACAGTGAGCAATTGCGAAATATAACAATCCCTTTAAAACAATCCTGGTCATTTGTCATGGCTGGATAACTATTTAATTCAGACTAATTCAATAATGAATCATTTAGACCAATTTGTGAACCAGTTCATCCAATTCATAAAACAAAGCTGACTTAACAATTCAATGACTTTCCATGAAATTCCCTGATATTTCCATGTTATCAAGAATAGCATTTTCCAAAAAAATTATTCTTGCATAACATAAGTCAAGTGGGACATGAGTGCTAATTATGTCAACACTGAGAGGAATAGCCTCCTTAAAGTGAGATTTAATTGTGTTTTGACGTCCACTTTGTACCTTTATATCTCTGTGGATCTTGCCTTTGTTATGGAGATAGTAAACACCCTGAAATGAACACAAAAACCCATATTACCACTTTAATCACTTGAAATTAGTACTTTTTAACATTAGTAAATGTGTATGTATATACCTGCAGGGTCTCCCGACAAACATA
>NW_015509792.1:27670-28161 GCF_001515645.1 Sinocyclocheilus grahami
AAACCTTCCGAGATGTGGTGTTAGGAACCAGCAAATGCATCATAGGAATTAGTATATAGTACATAATATACACAATGTAAGCGTAAAATAAACCAAATACTCGCACAAATGTTGCATCAACTTGAAGCAAAATATTTTAAAATGAACCATTATAAAGACCAATTCTAGTCAAACAACATCTATGCAGGAATGGAGCCGCAGAAATATTTTTAATCATGACTCAATTTACGTCACCCAATATGCTATTTGAAAAACACTTAAATCAAAAGAAACCTACTCAAGACAGTTTCTATAAACATTTATTTTGATTGGCTGCAGGGACAGCTCAAACAAGGACACCATAATGTTTAAGAACTTTAGTATATTCTGCGATCTTGCTTTCAACGTTCTTTTCTGCCTGTTTGGTCAGCTTGATCTGAGTTTTCTTCTTTGTGTAGCGCAGCTTGGCCTTCTCCTTCCTCTTTTCCTCCAGAGTGGCGGTGATGGCCTGG
>NW_015509792.1:29251-29705 GCF_001515645.1 Sinocyclocheilus grahami
AAGCACAGCTGTTGAAACCTATACACTTCATGCACATGAGGACAACTGTCAAGCCAACGCTTAAAACATTTCACCCAATGTTAGCAAGAAATTCTAAATCACTAAATAAATTAAAAAGCATAAACTTACCAAGCAGCACTTGCTTGGCCACAATAGCGGCAAGACGACCGAGTAGATGGCCTCTGCCATCTAGGATCAGAACCTATGAATAAATTAAACCAGATTTATTGTTAGCGCAGAGTAACGTTAGATAAATGATTGCAGATGCCTCCATCAGAACGTTGCTTTGTGTCTCAGATGGTAGTGCACGTAAAGTATTCTCATGGTCGTTAAACTCGAATACTGAACTGTGGTTGCGAGCTCATCACCGACAAGCACATCTGACGTTTGCCATGTATTATGCATCAGCTTACCACGCCACCAGCAATATTTCTACACATTTCATGGTTACTTC
>NW_015509792.1:29997-32066 GCF_001515645.1 Sinocyclocheilus grahami
TCCGCCATGATGTGGGAAAAGAAAGACACGCGGGGCCGCCCGACGGAACAGACAGGGGCAGGGGCGGGGCTTTACGCATCATCGGAAATGACGTAACAAACTCGCAGCTCTTTAGAGGACGTTTGTAATCTTTTATACTGCCATCAACTGGCGCGCAAATGAGCTACAAGGGCTCTAGAAATCTGGTAATTATAATAAAAAGCAGACCCAATAAATCGTCTTATTTTGGATGCTCCTGAAATTTAACACACCTGATTAATCCTGACTGGCTCATTAGCATAAATACCTGAAATGAGTCTTTCAGATAATACACATATCTTAAATGTATGTTGCAGGACACCTCCAGGAATAGGGTTGAAAATAATTTAATTTGGTACAGTTTGCTCTAAATAACTAAAGTATCTTATAATTTACAGATGACTATTTTCCAAAACCAAATGAATTGTTCACCAAACACATTATTGATACCAAGACACACTTTCATATTTGAGACACAATTTCATGTTTATTGTGAAGAGGAGAAACTGCACTGATTAAATACACATATTATTTCAGTGTTCAAGTTATATCTGTATTATAATATGCTTTCATAAGTAAGAGCAGAGATCACAAATGCTTAATAAAAATAATGCATCTACAATTATTCAATCCCATTTGAAACATTCTGTGTTGGGCATTTGTCTATGAAATGTTGTCTAGATACGCTAGTCTCAGTCATCTTTTTTAAGTTTTCTGATTTTGCCCTCATGGCGACTGATTTCCTGTTGTAATCTCTCTATTTCCTTTTGGTGGTGGTCGATCTCTTCCTGGTGGTGTCTTCTTAGAGCAGCCAATTGTTCTTGCTCTTTTCTCCTGTGAAGGTGATAGAGGGGAAAATAAGACATGAAAAAAGTGGCTATTTAGTGGCTTCAAATTGGCAAATAAATCCTTCTAGAGTAAAACAGTGCCTACAACACTGTGTGATCTTTATAACTGCACATAGCAGAATCAAATACTGAGAGGGCTGATTTTTCTAATAGCCATATAAGCAGTAGAGATCTAGTGTGAGGGATGAAATTCACAATGGGATAAAGCAAAACCACTCACTTGAAGTACATCTCCTCCTCAGCTGCCTGTTTCCTGCCGAACGCACCTCCTGCCTCCCTCACCGCACCTCCACCGCCACCTCCTTTCCCAGCACCTTTACCCAGTTCTCCTAGCTTTATCAGAGGCACAGATTGCACAAGACAGAACTGTTTATTACTCTACCTGGAATTAGTCATATGCACAAATTTTGAGCTATACATACATACATATATAATAATACATTTATTTATATATACATTTGTATGTGCTGTTCTGCTCCAGGGAGTTTTCAGTTGAAAGCTCAAAGAATGGAGAATTATCCTGAATGTAAACAAAGGGGTCATAACACAAGGGTATTCTGAAGGCGCTCCAGTTATTGCATAAAAAAGGTTGATACTTTTAATCAACGCTGTACGATAAAACTACATATGGCGTATTTAATAAGCCAACACAGGTGACGAAATACAAGGCAACAGACTGATCATGCGTGCTGAACAGGTTGTATTTTTTCTTTAGTATGTTAAGTCACTGGGTCAAAATATGTTATACATATGTACCTGGTCGGACGACATTCTGATCTGTGTGGTCAAAAAAGTCCTTATATTACGGTTAAGAAACCTCGCCATTCTCTCTTCCGACGCTCATGCATGCAGTGACATAAGCGTGCGCTCCTGTCTCGTGTGGACGACTCAAAACAGGAACCTACCATTATTATAGCAACAACAAAAAAAGGTCAGCGCTGTGTTAACTCACTCACATTCCCTTTTAGTCAAGGGTAATTTATAAAGTCAGCCTATTCTACTATTTTAAATACTGTATTAAACAACCCGAGAGTTTACAGAATATTTATAAAGGCACTCACAATGGTACAGTCGATAAATTGCTGTATGCGCGCAGACTGCGCACAGCTAAAAGTATACAACCGCAAACAAGAATATCACATTGTTCTATGCATCTATATAACTTCGCAACCATGTACAGTTGCAATCAAAATGTTTCAACCA
>NW_015509792.1:32397-33661 GCF_001515645.1 Sinocyclocheilus grahami
TCAGAAAAGCTTAGATTTGTAAAATATTAGCCTCAGGGGTTTAATAATTGTTATTGCAGCTGTTTGTATCCGTCTATGCAAATTAACAGAGCAAATATATATTTGTTGAAAATACTACAAACAAAATGTAAATCAAAACTTAATTTTTGCAATGTAAATGTACAAATGTTTTTCTCCTCGATCTTTTTGTACCCCTAAAGGATGTGAACACAGCAATTAAAGAGCCTGCAAATTAAAAAAAAAGAAAAAGTTAAATGGAAGCATTAAACAAGCATACACCAAAGCTGTTGTGATCGGTTTTATTCATAGTGATGCAAAAGTTCATCTTTCCAGTCCAAACATTCCAGATGTCACAAGACATATTCCTTGTGGAACAAATGTGAAAATACAGCCATATAACTCTCTCTAAGAATTGGTTATGGTTTAGGGCTTGTTTTCAACAGGTGGGCATTCCATGGACTCATGTTCAACACTTTGACAAGATTGCATGCCAAATTTAACATTCTTAATGTGAAAACTCACAAGAATCCTCATAAATGCAGAATGCACCAGCAGAAATCTGATATTATCAAGGGTTTAAATTCTCTGAGGAAATGGGGGGGAAATGTGACCCCATAATGTTTCTATACATATTCTCATAGCAACATCTTGCACACTCAGGCACAGATAGAAAATTAACTAAATAAAACAACATTTCTAACCACTCATTAAATATTTTTAAAGTCAACCTTGCCCTTGCATGTTGCTCATATTTCACAAAAATTTATATATTTACACAAACATCCAAACCCATTTAATTGGTAAAACAAAGAACAAAATTATTTCAAAAGGTTGAAAGAACTAAAATTGGAATCAACATTTTAATTGGCCTAACTGAGCCATACAAGTTCAGAATACCAGTCTCATTGGGTAGTACACAACATCTGTGATCTGATCAATTTCATTTAATCTGACTACACTGCAGACAACCGTCATTCCGGTTTCAACAGACAGACATTATTTAAAATACACCAGCTGCGACTCAGTATTAAATGTAAGAATCTTTTGCTTTCATACGTTGCTGAGAGCCCCTCTGAGATGTTTTAACCTCCTCTCTCTCACGGCTCAAGTGGATGACACTAAATTAAAGTTGAAATACATGGATCTAAAGAACAGGAGGGGGCAATTCACAGTTAAAATGTATAAACGAATTAAAACAATCAAAATCATATGAAGAACAGCTGCAAAAGGCATACTGAAAGCACAGACTAAAAAAAAAAAAAAA
>NW_015509793.1:0-601 GCF_001515645.1 Sinocyclocheilus grahami
TTAATGCATTGAAATAAATATAATCATATTCAGATTAAAAAAACGTGGGCTCTGTCTCTCATTGAAAGATTAGATTGTTTCATAATTTTGACATTTTAACAAAGCACCCTAGAAAATGAAGTCGTCATTGTTGAATGATTACCGATAGTCATCTACTCACATGAGCATCAAGAGCCGGGGAAGATCAGTGACGTCTCATATGGATCCCACTGGCTCTTGTACTCTGAATCCCTCAAGTTCACATACTGAAGAAACAGATTTGTGGTTCAAACCATCTGCTGTTTCTCATGAACACCTGTGAAATCATGACACATATGTTACACAAATCTGTGTCAACTGCTGTCACACTAAATCTAATGCCATACTAGGAAAAAAAAGAAAAACACCAAATACACCAGTTTCAGCTTGAGTTTGATGGACATCCTGCAGTCAAAAAATACAGCCAGTTTACACTGACACCAAATCAACATTTGTCAAAATCAAATCTATCTCTCTTTTGATATAGATTAAAAATAATAATCTGATAATTTTTTTTGTAATTAAAAAAAAATAAATGTAAACCTCAGGCTGCAGACTTCCACACTCTGCTTGCCTCTTTTGA
>NW_015509793.1:3859-5281 GCF_001515645.1 Sinocyclocheilus grahami
TTCTGGTGAATCACATTTTTAGTGCTTGCACATGTGTGACAGCCCATTAAAATGCTCATTACACTTACTGTAAGGCTCTGTTCCAACACCTAGTGAACTGCCTTACTGTCTGCTGCCTACTTAAGCATCCTGATGTAACCTAATAAGTGATTTAGAACACTCTACATCGACAGCAACTCTGAGCATCGTACAAATAAATTCTCTTCAGCTGATCTGCATAAGATACTCCACTTACATTATTATAGAGTTTGACTTTTACATGTTGTTAAGCTAATAATTTAATATGCATTAAACTTTTGCAACCGGTCACTTTGGTGTCGAACAGAATGAAAATATATTAATAATCAGCATTTCATATTTAATTATAAATTAATTATTTACATTTGGTCTTTAAAGGAAGACAGAAAGTTACTTAACCCTATAAAGCTAGCTGTATTGTTTTCAATACACACATTTCTAAGGCCTGAAAATAATCAACAAGATCAAAATTATTAATTGAATGTTATTTAAATTGGTCTTTCAAGGCTATTCTAGGTGGATTCATGTAAATGAATCATTCACTTTAGCGCTAGCAACACCAAGGTCGTGGGATCGATTTCCAGGGAATGCATGTACTGATAAAATGTATAGGTTGAATGCAATGTAAGCACTTTTGCATTAAGCATCTGCCAAAATTATAAATGACAGTCCATGGTAAATGACGGAACACCACAGACGCGGTCCATAGACATCAAGTTAAAATAACCCAGATATTCCTTTAACAATCTCCCGGACTGAGGCCAAGAAGTTAATGTGGTCTGTAAGACAGAGAAGGGGAAGAGAAGGACATGGAAAGAGACTTTTGTGGTATAAATAAGAGTTACTGAAATGACAGAAGTTGGCACCAGTGACTGCCTTCATCAGCACTGTAAACTGAAACACCATTCTGCGAATGATTCAATTAAGTAGAAAACAAACTGCACTGGAAATCACAACGAGAACTGTTCATGGCTGCTAAACAAGACAGTAAATAAATAAATAAATAACAACTAATAACAATTATAATAAAATAAATAAAAACAAATAACATCAAATCAAAGAAATCATCACTGAACACAACTGCTGCTCCAAACACACATCCTCCGGCTCAAGCAAACTTTACATGGTTACTTGAGCCTTCTGGTTACTGTTTGGTTTAATCAAAACTGCTCCCTCCAGTGGCAAAAAAGCGTCAACCAAAAACATGTGCCAAAATACACCTCCTTGTGGATTGGACTGTAAAACGAATCTACTTACATTTTCAGAACAAAAACAGTAGATTTAGCAAGGCAGCAAAAAGAATAGCACTGAAGTTGTTTATTGTTGGGGGGGTTTGGAACAATAAACATAAAATTTATCAAGAGCAATTTTTGAAGGGGACACAAATAATATAGCTAAAATTGT
>NW_015509793.1:12517-14038 GCF_001515645.1 Sinocyclocheilus grahami
ATGCTGTATGAATACAATAAAACCAACATACGGTTTAAAACTAGCGTTCTCAACCATTTTTGGTCCATGAAAGCAGTAGTTGTGAAACGCTACGCAGGAAGTATGTTGATAATTGCATGCAGTCCAACAGCCAGCAAGAGCTAGTGCGGCACCAATGCATTCATTTCCCATCTCCTTTTCTCATGTGGTGGGAAAAATGATGCATACCAAACGAATAGATAAATAAATCAAGGGCCCTTCGGAGTCAATCACACTTGAGGCAGAGTAAAAAGGAAGTTGATATGTGTTCGAGGTGCGCACTTCTGCTGGTTTGGGGTGAGAGTATTAACAGTGAACTCATATCCAGGAGAGCGTGACTACTTATCACAGTGAGCATGTAGAGACTGTTTTCCCAGGCGTGTGCTTCCATGATGACATCGTGATGCATCACATGCTCTCAGTGGCGCGTGCGGAGCCAGCAGCAGCCTCCATTTGCAGCCACATAAGAGACGCAGATGATTGCCGCAAGAGACACACGGAATCTGCACTTTTTTAAACATACCGTTAGTTACAGGCTATTCGCCCCAAGGATGTCCTTGAATTCCTTGTGGGATTATGGGAAAACATCTTCACTAGCAAGAATCAACATCCAGTTTCAACAAGGTGACAGCGTATCCTGAGGGAAAGCCGTAGTGGTACAGTCTACAAACGGGCGGAAATCCTGGACTGAAACAACCGGAAGTTCAAAGGTTGATGCCAAGGTGAATGTTCATAGTACTGTCAAACGGAAAACAAGTCCTTCTTATGGTAGGCAGAAAGTACAGTGTCATTTTGTCTGAGGTGCACAACTCTATGGATGATGTCATTCTTCCACTTAAGCTGGAGCCAATCAGATTCCACAACATTCTAGTTCATTAGAATAATATATTCCCGCCTGAAATTATTTGGTTATTTATCAATATATGATGATAACAAGAGCAAAAACGGGGCATTGCAAGAAAAATAATGGGATTCATTCATGAAACACAAGCAAAATGAATCATTAGTATCATTCTTACATAAATGGTCATTCACATTCAATTTGATGCAGCAATTGAAATACAAACACCTGAAAATATTTAGTAATCATTTATCAATACATTATAAATGCAAATGAAAAAGCATAAAGGGGGCATAACTCTGGGATTCATTCATGAAACAAGCAAAATGAATCACTGGTAAAACTGTGTGTAAATAGTCATTACACATTCAATTCTGAAGTAAGATTGCCTGGAATTATTTGGTAATCATTTATCAATATTTGATGAAATAAAAGCATAAAGGGGGTATTGTGAAGTAAACACTGGGATTCATTCCTGAAACGTGATGAGAATGAATTGTTTGTGTACAGTAAATGATTATTTCACTTTCAATTTGATGTAACCACTGATTAAAACTATTCTGATCTGGATTCATGAATGACAAGTAAACAATATAACTTTAATTTATCAAAATATTAATGGATCATTTGCAGCCATAAACAGACTGTTTTTTTTTTTTTTT
>NW_015509794.1:0-11188 GCF_001515645.1 Sinocyclocheilus grahami
AGTAAAATAATGAAAACAAACTGAATGGCTCTGTTTCAGTTTCAGATGTGTCAAGTCAGAATATTTATTGTACAAATGTTACTTAAATAATATATAGCTTCACTGTGATTTGTGATATATTCTCAAGGGAGAAAAAAACATTCAAAACATCACCCCTCTGGTCTGTCCACAAATTGCACCCTGTGTATAAATAACATGATGTGAGAATAAATCAGAGGCCTGTTTCAGAACGCAGGTTAACACTGAAATGAATGAAACTCTGGGTTTTCCATTTCAGAATGGGAGGTTTGTCAAACCCGAGAAAGCAGTCAAGCCCGTTTCTGAAAGAGAGGTAACTTATACTCAGAAGAGTAAGAGAAGAGAAGAGTAATCACCCTGTGAACCTAACCTGTTTGGAAGCAGGTTTTCTTCACTTAAACCCGAAGTCTCTTTTGGACTCCTCCCCTTTTTAAAAGCGTAAGTCAGGGCTGCCCAACCCTGTTCCTGGAGATCTACCAACCTACAAAGTTCAGCTCCAACCCTGATCAAACACACCTGAACTGGCTAATTAATCTCTTAGGCAGCACTTGATAATTACAGACAGCTGTGTTGGAGCAGGGCTGGAACTGAAGTCTGCAGGATGGTAGATACTTAACGTACGTGATACTTAAATACCTCATTCATTCATTCACACTGCAAAAAATGCTTTTCTTTGCGAGTATTTTGGGATCCAAATTAAATGCATTTTATTTAAATCAAGAAAAATGTTTTAATGCAAATGGAAACAAGATCATTTTTCTTATCTCACTGGCAGATAATTTGCTAAACAAGAAAAATACACTTTAAAGAGTAAATACTTGTCATTTTTCTTATGTAGATAATGCATCTTGATTTAAGAATCTGTAGGTTTTTGACTGGAAACAAGAAAAAAAATACTATAGTAAGAAAATATTATTTTTGCAGTGCAGGTATATTCATTCATTGCACATTTTCATCATGCTGACCTCGTGAAAGTGACAAAAATGGCATGTCCTTTTATACAGAATCCTGTAGATGAGGAGTCTGCATTAATACGTAGGGAGTTAAATTTATATCGGGAGAGGATTATTTAGATTTTTCTTCGCCATATCCACATGCATATTTATTTGAACATATTTATTTTATTTACCATCCTTGCTTTTTCGCACCCCAAATGATCACGCCTAATGTGAATAGCCCCATAGGGATCTATTGTTACGATTCAAAAGCGCCATTGCCTCGAATTTTCGCATTCACTGTGAAAAGGCCGTTAGGCTGTCCAGCAGTGTGACTGAATTCAATCCAACTGGAGGGGGTTGGGGATTTGGGCAGTTCATACATATGTATGTATGTTGGCCGGGGACCCACAGGTACACCAAGTACCACAAGCACACAGATGCGTAGTGGCTGAAACAGATACCAGACAACGATTTCAACGTTCAGGAAAATACAAAACTGGTCTCTTTAATATATAAACATTAAAAGGAATACATCAATCATGAAACATTACATACCCACACGAACACACAATTTTACCACTTCGGAACTGGGGAATTCGTCTTGCCTATCCAATAAACACAGCAACCACTCGTGCTCTTTCACAACACAGCACCAAAACCCCCGTTGTGAACACTGCAGACCGACAGCCTAACCACTACCACATACAGAGGACTCTGGCTAGTACTGGCACCCCAATTCTGAAGGGAAAAGAAAACAAGATGAGACACAAGCAATCACACACATACACAGATGCACTTTCCACATTATGATTTGTCAAAAACACTTATCACGTGCTGCAAAAAGGGATCAGTATGTCACACAATAATCCTGACTGTTAACTAGCTGGTGTTCACTATCAGTCATCATATAGAGTGTCATTCTAGACTACTGCAAAACACAAATACAACAATTTACAAACAAACAAATTAAAAAAAAGAACTAAATAGCAAAAACATTCACAATGAAACACAATAGGAATGACAAACACGTAGCTTCTTGCCACTGTAGTTACCACACCTCAAGTCCTCGGGTCAATAAATGTTCGAAACTACTAAATTTAAAAGCGCCACCACCGGCTGGGAACGCGCTATCATTCCAGTCGTCAAGGCGATCCTTGTTCACTGAAATGAGATCGTCAATTAATTGGGTTAATGTTACATACAAAGCTGCAACAAATGCGTCGTCCGGTCTGAGACCAGAAGAGTGGTCGAAGAGAGCAGTTTGCAGAGAGAAAAAAACACAATCCAATCCGTCCGGAAGCATTCAGGTTCAGGCGTTAATTATCCGCATGCAGATAGTAGTAATTCATATGGCGCAAGAATGGCCACAAAGCCTGCTTCAACACCTCCTGGCCCCCGTGTCACTATTAAAACATAAGAGACTTTAGATTTAAAAAGGAGAAATTACCATCTCGTTAACCCAGGCATGAAATAAATAACATACCTGCGGATAATGCCTCACACCACCCAGCACACTCAATGGCGTTCAAGTTAAAGGCTCACCAAGATAAACATTTGCTCAACGTGTCTGTATTACTCCTCAGCCACACTGTAGATTAAACGAGTCATGCAACAAATGCAACTGCCACCATTAGCTCTTACCTCCTGGACATAAACACGGCGCACCAAGATATCACGTCACTTCCGAGACTCCGAATGACGCACTTCGTTAGATGTCAGACTCATCTCCTTTTATACTCGTGAACATACCATTTCATCCCCAATAGCTAAGATGGTTAAACGCATCACCACATTCTACCCCCCCCCATTAGTCATTGTAGTCCCGACGATGAACCACTCCACTAATCCCAAGGTCTAAACCAGGCCACCACAGAGTTTACCCCATGGTAGACATGGCAGAAATTTGATTAGCCTCACTTCCTACAGATTGCGGTAAGTGGTGCAGGTTTGAGTGCTGACCTGCTCCAACACGTCCGGTTCGTCTTGGGGCCCTTCCAGATATATTGGGCGGTCCCAAAACGACGGATCCCGACTCTAGATGAAAACTTGCACCACTCCCACTTACCCCTACTATAGGCCTGCTGGCCAATCCCTCCACTCCAGAAGAGGGACTAACCCTTGCCTCTAAAGGAGCTCTACTCAACTCTGCACCCTCTTGAATGACTGGTGGGGCCTCTACCACCACATAGGCTAAATCCCCATCCTCCAATTCATCCTCCATCACCAGGGGTGCTAGCAACTCAGACCGGCCCCCAAGGGACTCAGTCGGTGCCAGATTACCTTGAATACGGGGTCTTAAGGACGCACGGTGAACATGACGGACCTTACCGAGGTCATGTACTGGTGCTACCGTGTACACTGACCCACCATCTCGTGGCACCCGGACTACCTGGTATACCGTCAAACTCCATGGGACGACATAAGATCCAGGACCTAAGAACCCATGTTCTCCCTTACCCGTTGGTCATGCTTGGCCTTACGATATTGGGCTGCCACTTGCAACCGCTCACGGGTGCCCTCAAAAGCCACTTGGAGACGAGCCTGATGCTCTTCCACCCAGTGGTGGATTCTACCGGCCACTGGCTCCTGCACCCGGCCAAACAAAAAATTCACAGGCAGTATAGGCTTCTGCCCAGACATACAGTAGTAAGGGGTTTCCCCAGTGGCTTGGTGGGGAGTGGTGTTATAGCAGAACAGAACCTGGGACAAACAAGATGCCCAGTCCCTCTTTCGGTGGGCAAAGTCTGCAGTAAATTGTGCAAAGTCTGTTTAAGCCGTTTACACTGGTCGTTACCGGCAGGATGGTATGCACTAGTACAAGACGTACACACCTGGTAGAGGCTACACAGCTGCTGAATAAGCCGGGATTCAAAGTTGCGGCCCTGATCGGAATGGATCCGCCCCAGAACCCCAAACTTAAAGAACCACTCTTCCACCAAGACACGGGCCACAGTCTCCGCCTGTTGAATCCCGAGTAGGAATTACCACTGTAAATTTACTAAAAACGTCCGTCATTACCAGCACGTTTTCTTGCCCAGAGTGTGAAAGCTCCAGGACTGTAAAATCAAGGGCCACTATCTTGTTCGGACGGGAGGCCAGTAGGTGTGCCATATAACTTCGAGCAACTGGTGCAGCTTCCTTGGCCTGCTGACACCGCTCACATTGCTGTACCCAATGGACTACATCAGCCGACATCCCTGGCCAGTAGCACTGTTGTCGCACCAACTCCAGGGTGTGCTCAGTGCCTTGATGCCCATGACACTGATGTAATTGGGTCAGTACCTCAGGCTGTAACACAGCAGGCAGCACCAGCTGCAACACCTCATCGCCACCATCAGAATGGCAGACCCATCGATATAGCAGGCCTACCTGTTCACCCAAACGGTCCCACTGCCGAAGTAGCACCAACACCAGACTAGGTAATTGTCATCGCTCTTGGGGCCCTGGGCCTCGCCCTTGGCGCCAATACTTAAGAGCTGCACCAATACTAGGATGTTCCTCCTGCAGCAGCACCAGTTCTGGCCCAGATCGACTTGGCATAGCCTGTACGGTCCTCACAGCGGTGGGTCCTATCAGACATACAACCGCAGCCTGCCTAAGCAGTTAAGTAACTACCGTTCCCGACTGACTATTCCCTTCCATGGGATGTCCCCCAGAAGGCAACCACGATAACGCATCCGCATTCTGGTTGGACCTACCTGACCGGTACTGCACCTCAAAATCAAAGGCTGCTAGTTCGGCCGCCCACCGCTGTTCTGTGGCGCCTAATTTTGCAGTTACCAGGTGACTCAGCGGGTTATTATCCGTGCACACGATGCAGCGATGTCCCAACAAGTATTCACAAAATTTTTCGGCCATGGAACTCAAAAACTCAAGCCGCATGGAAATGTATGTGGCAGTATTCCCCCCCGCTAGATAAAGACTCCGGCTAGCGTAAGCCACCGGTCTCACCTTGCCATCAGCCTCTTGGGAAAGCACTGCACCTAACCCTACATGGCTGGCATCAATCTCTAAGATAAATGGAAGCTTAAAATCGGCATATGCGAGGACTGGCACGGTGGCAAGTTTCTGCTTCAAGGTCCGAAATGCTTGTTTGCACTGTTCGGACCACAACGCCCCCAATTCCTGTCTCCGACTGCTCACCTTCCCTCTACCTGCCTCGGACACTAGCTGATGTAACGGAGCTGCTACCTGGGCAAACCCTTCAACAAATCGCCTATAGTAGCCAACAAAACCCAGAAAGGTCCACAGCTCTAACACAGTCTTGGGACATGGCCACTGAGCTACGGCCTTGACCTTACCAGGGTCTGTACTACTCCCTGGGACGATATTACGTATCCCAAGTACCGCACCTCTTCCCTAAAAAATGCGCACTTTTCCAACTTAACCTTGAGACCAGCGACTCATAGGCATTCCAGCACCATCCTCAGCCTCTGCAGATGGTGTTGCACGGATGAGGAGTAAACAATAATGTCGCCAAGATACAAGACAGACTGGTGTTGCTGGTCGCCAAAGAGCCGCTGCATCAAGCTTTGGAAGGTGCCTGGTGCGTTGCACAGGCCGAAGGGCATCCGGTTCCATTCATATAGCCCGAAGGGTGTACAAAAAGCCATTTTATGACGATCAGATTCAGCAACAGGGACTTGATTATACCCACTCGCCAGATCTAAAGTGGTAACGTCCTTCTTTTTAACTAATACTACTGGGGAGGCTTATGGACTGCAACTTTCTCGGATCACTTGTGTGTCTAAAAGCTGGCTAATATGAGTCTTAACCAACTCATATTCGGATGGAGGAATTCGCCTATAGCGTTGTCGGACTGGAGACTCATCAATTAAGGGAATTTCATGAGACAGGAGGTCAGTACAACCCAAGTCACTCTCACTAGTGGGAAACACACTCTGGAATTCCCGAAGGAGAGCCCTTACCTGTTCCTACTCCTCATTCAACAACCCTTGCAGTTCTACATTTTCGATGTGCTCTGCTTCTGACGCAACAATCGTATCGCAGGTCACTATCCGAGCATTGACCATCGATACCTCGTCAGCTCGATAGGTGAATCCATCAGATACACTTCCCACAACTTCCCAAGGATCGTTGTGGGATATAAAATGACAAAGAGAACACCAACGTTAACGACGGCTACCAAAACTGTACCACCCTTTACGCGCACTAGAGACTAATAAGCTAATAAGCCAGCAGGCAACGCGGTCTCAAGGGGCTCGAATAACACAATCTTATCACTGAACACGGACAAACAGGTTGCGGTTACAAATTTCAGAGTGCCGCCTAGAACACGACACACTCGACGCCCAGGGACTTTTACATTACCTCCGCATGTGAGAACGCCATCTACCTTTTGGCAGGTTTGAAAGTCCTGAGACAATTCCGCATCCTGCGTCACTAGTGGTAGCTCAAATAAGGTGGATCCGTACTGTCCGAAAAGCTCACGGTAGCAGCGACTAAGAACATTCATTCCCAGAATACCGGGAATGCTAGAGCTGCCACCTGGAGGATAACGAACCACCAGTATTCCACACTCGGATACTGCATCACTAGTGGTAGCTCAAATAAGGTGGATCCGTACTGTCCGAAAAACTCACGGTAGCAGCGACTAAGAACATTCATTCCCAGAATACCGGGAATGCTAGAGCTGCCACCTGCCACAAGTTCAGTATTTGCACTAAATCTGCACAGATTTGGCTTAAATGAACTTGCCCAAGAAATTAATGAGTGAACAAAATTCACATAACCATAATGTTTCAGCATTGCAAGGTTTTTATTCCCATTCTCCACATACAAAACCCCAGTTTGTCACGAAACACTCACAGACTCTATGAAAGATCCAAGTGCAGCATTTAATAAAGTAATCCAAAATCGTAATCCACATGAGGCAAAAAGCATAACACAAGGTGAAAACAGAATGGTCACCAGCAAAACACAGAGACATAACGCACATAAGCAATTCCTCCACAATACAAAGCTCCTTCAGCCAAGTATATATTTACAGGTGAGCTAAATAGGTAAATCACACAGCTGGAGTCAATGAGACTTGATCAAAAAGCATCACACAAGGTGAACACAGAGCGTAGAGCAATTCCTCCATAATCCAAAGCTTAGTTAGCCAAGTAAAAATACAGGTGAGTTAAATGGGTAAATCACACACAGCTGGAGGCAATGAAACTTGATAGTCTGGGCAAAGGGTGATGGGAGTTGGAGTTCAATGCAAGAAGTAATGATCTAAGAGAAATGCCTTCTGGCAGCTGTCAAGGGCAATTCAGCTGCTGGCTGGAACATAACTCCCCACTTAAGGAGCAGATTCCAGACGCTCCATAAAAAGTCAAAGTCCAGGAGGGAGGTGGAACGGAGGCAGATCAGGGGGGCGGGATGGTGGGCCAGGCCCATGTAGTGGAAGAGGGCCCGGAGACAGATGCAGAGCAGGAGGCCAGGGCGGGGCCGACAGAGCAAACCAGCGAGGCTCTGGTCAAACAGGAACCCCAGTGGACAACCAGGGCGGAGCCGGAGGGACAGACCAGCGAGGCCCCGGCCGAACAACAACCCCGCAGCAACCCCTGCAGCAGCAAAGGCAGAGCTGACAACCACCTCAGTGGAGCTGACAAGGCAGACAAACCCCCTAGCGGCTCAGGCAGGACTGCAAAGACGAGGACAGAGAGGTTAGTAACAGCCTTGATGTTTGTAACAGGACAGGCAGACAGTTCAACAACAGTCTCTTTGGCCCTCACAAGGCAGGTTTGAGAGTTCAAGAGTGGACGCCACCGCCCAGAGGGGAGCTGAAGCGGACGCCTCGGGAGGTTCTGCAGCAGAAACCACCACCTCGGTAGGAACTATAGCAGACTCCGTAGTGGACTCTTGGACTGAAACAAGCTCAGGAGTGAACTCATAAACTTGAGTAAGCTCCGGAGTGGACCCATAGACCGGAACGAACTCTGGAATGAACTCGTAGACCCGAGTGGGCTCCGGAGCAGACTCATACACTGGTGCGGGCTCAGGAGTGAACTCGTAAACTTGAGTGGGTTCATAGGCTGAAGAGAACTCTGGAATGTACTCATAGACTTGAGTGGGCTCTGGAGCAGACTCATAGACCGGTGCGGGCTCAGGAATGAACTCATAGACTGGAGCAGACTCTGAGGGCTCCCGGACTGGAGTGGGCTATGGAGTGGACTCTGAATTCTCCTGGACTGGAGTGGGTTCTGGAGTGAACTCTGAGGCGGCCCATGCAAGCAGAACAGCCCTGAGGTGAAAGGCAAAAACGACCTTCTTGATTATGGCAGCAGCAGTGAAATCGGGCGGCTCTGTGGCTACATCTGAGACCACCGGAGTCGGATCCTCCAGGACCACTGAAGTCAGGTCCTCTAGGACCACCGGACTTGAGTTCACCGAAGTCGGGTACTCCAGGACCACTGAACTGGAGATCACCAGGGTCGGGTCCTCCAGGACCACCGGAGTCTGGTCCACCAGGACCACCAGACTTGGGACCACTTGAGTCGATTTTGCTGCCTTCCGACCATCGCTTGTGAGACTGAGATAGAGAAAATTCACCATCAACTGGAGCAGGCTCGGTCCTCTCCGGGGGCACTGCAATGAGCTCAGACATGATATTACCAAATTGTGGTAACAGAGATAATCAATGAAATCCCAAAAGTCGACAGTCTTAACCCCTTGCCTCCTTGAAAGATGGAGGAGCTTATCTAGGCAATCATTAAACATCCTATTTAAATCAGAGTTACAAAGTTCCATCCCTACCGCAAAGGTCCAAAAAATCTGAGCAAGTCCTCCTACCCCCATTCCCTGTTGACGCAGTGCCGCCAACATCCGGAATCATCATGTCCTGAGTTTATGCTTATCCACCAATCCTAATGTAAATATGAAGAACATATAAATATATTATACATATAGTGGATCATTTTTATCAGTATTTCGCCCAGCTCTAAAACTGCTCAATGTTAAATTATATGTCTGCTTTGAAATAAAATCTGACTTCATTTATCGTGATATAGGTATAGGACTATATTGTGGCCACGGATTAAGAATTTGCTCCCCAGACTTAATACGTGAGCAGCACATATTACACAGCTCTGTTCTGCCCGAAGTACTCGGAGATGTCTTCTCCAAGCGTTTGTTTGTAACTTAATCTAAATAATCTAATTAAATCGTCTTAGAATCAATTGGCTAATCTTTTTTGAACTTAACTGAAATCACCGTGGTTAGCACTTAATATTTCTGTAGTATAGTCAATTAGCGTAGATCGTTTATATAAACATACATAAAAGAATGCGCATGCTCAAGCTTTTAAGCCAATAAGCTCTGCTTGTTTAGAAACCAATGGAATTAGGGGTGTGTTTTCCTTCCCCATCATCCAAGCTGCACTCTGGGGCTGCTCAATCAGTTTGGGTGAATGCAAACAACATGATTACAACACCCAGCAAGGCAAGAAAACATGCAATCTACCAGAGGGATGACTTCTTTCACTATTATAAGTTGATGTTGTTAAATAAAATTTAAATTTTTTTTATTTTTTTCTCTAACTTCTAGCGTATTCCTCATTAATTGAAGCACAAGTTCAAGCACCAAAAGCAGCCCACGCTCTTTTGTTCTCTCTAAAATATGCACTTTCATTCATTCATAAGCTGTATGGTTGAAATGAAATTTTAGTTCAAAATTGTAAGTGCCATGTAAAAACAAAAAAAACTTATTATTGATCAAGGTTTTAATAGACGTAATAGAGGTTTTAATTGTGTGAATTTTTAACTACTGTTTTAATTACTTGGTCTGTAATGAATACATTTTTAAATAAAATGAGCAAAAAACTTTGTGGTTTAAGAGTTGTCCTATCACAATGCTCCTTTATCTTGAGACTTACTACTGAGCAATTTTAACATTCACAACATGCAAACATCAATAAAACTATCACATAAGGTCACATCAGTGGTCATGGTTTTTATCTATAAAACATTTCATCCTTAGAAGGCATTAAATGAATGCATTGCCACTAATCTACCCACAACATGTTTGACTGGCTGATGTAAAAACTTTAAAGGCATTTTTCTCAGTTTCAGTGTTTGCGTAGTTACTGCACTTTGCCTTTGTAGGGCAGTAAAGGCATTTCCAATGTTACATTTTGAAGATCTTAAGTTTTCATTGAAGGGCATGTCTGTAGCAGCCTGAGAAATCCTGGCCTGAACACATCTACATGCCAATATTCTGTTATAGTCATAGCACTACCTGCTGGCAGGAAAAAGTTTGGCACATATAAATGACTTAGACATAGTCCTCCTATATTTACCCACTTATATGCATATTGCCCACAGTGCAAGGCCACTAGGTGGAGGTGGCCCTGGTGCAAGGGCCCTTTAATTAATACTTGGCAAAAAAACTCTTTCTGATTTTGATTCTGAAACAGTAAACATGTTCTGTAGCTTGGTGATATTTCAGAGTTGGAAGAAGGCTTTTTTTTTGATAACTTGAAATGTGATTTTTATAATGTATCACCCAGGTCTTAGACTGTAGAAGGCTGTAGGAAGTAACATCTCTCGTTCCCTGAAGGAGGGAATGGAGACGTCACGTCAGTACACTTGAAGTGGATTGGTCTCTCTAAGCGAGATCCCAATTCGTCGGTCAAACTAAACGAGCCAATGCACATTGGCATGCGATAATTGCATCCAGCTGCCGCTGATCACAGCATGCGCATAAAAAGACAGCCGGTGCAATGCAATCCAGGTTTTCCAACTGAGACATTCCCTTTCATTCGGCCCCTTTCATTTCCTTCCCCTTCTACCGGCCTCCGTAACAGACAAAGAGCTGGTCTGAGGTCCTAAAGCTTTGTGTCCGGTCTACGTAGCATCTCAAGGCTTGGACGGGACAGAGCAAAGCTAGGGCTGGGTCTGCCTCCTCTGGGGGCAGCGCTTGCAGGCTCACCACCTGATCCCTGAAGGGAGTAGTGGGAACCTTGGGCACATAGCCGGGCCGGGGCCTCAGGATTACCTGGGAGTCAGCCAGCCCAAACTCTAGGCACGAATCGTCGACCGAAAATGCGTGCAGGTCCCCTACCCTCTTGATGGAGGCCAGTGCAAGCAGGAACAGAGTTTTCATTGAAAGAAACTTTAGCTCGTCTGACTGCAAAGGCTCAAATGGGCCCTGCTGTAGTGCTTTGAGCACTAGAGACAGATCCCAAGAGGGTATAGAGGAGGGCCGGGGAGGATTTAACCTTCTCG
>NW_015509794.1:12056-14035 GCF_001515645.1 Sinocyclocheilus grahami
GGCGAGTTGCGACATGTGACGGGAGCGCAGACCACCTTGTCGGTTGATGTACGCAACGGTCGCCGTGTTGTCCGTTCGGACCAGCACGTGCTTGCCTCGTAAGCAACCGTTGAGACGGTTCAAGGCAAGGCGAACTGCTAACAACTCTAGGCAATTGATATGCCAGTGCAGTTGGGCGCCCATCTATATCCCAGACACTTGTGTCCGTTGTATGTGGCCCCCCCAGCCAGTGGTGGAGGCATTCGTGTAAACCACAGCATGCCTGGAGACCTGTTCTAGGGGCACTCCTGCCCGGATGAACGTAAAGTCTGATCACAGGGTGAAGGTTTGGCGACAGGCCGGTGTAACTTGGACCTGTTTATTGCCACACTGCCACGCCCACCTCGGGACTCAGCCATGAAGCCAGTGCTGGAGCGGTCTCATATGAAGCAGCCCCAGCGGCGTAACTGCCGCTGCCATATGCCCCAGGAGCCTCTGAAATAGATTCAGTGGGACCGCTGTCCTGCCCTTGAATGAATTCAAGCAGTTCAACACAGATTGCGCATGTTCTTCTGTGAGGCGTGCTGTCTGTTCGACCGAATCCAACTCCATACTGAGAAAAGAGCGACGGTTCAAGGCAAGGCGCACTGCTAACAACTCTAGGCAATTGATATGCCAGTGCAGTTGGGCGCCCATCTATATCCCCGACACTTGTGTCCGTTGTACGTGGCCCCCCAGCCAGTGGTGGAGGCATCCGTGTAAACCACAGCATGCCTGGAGACCTGTTCTAGGGGCACTCCTGCCTGGATAAACATAAGGTCTGATCACAGGGTGAAGGTTTGGCGACAGGCAGGGTGTGATGACCCACCTCTGTGACTCCACAGTCTGCTTCTGTGCAGCCGAGAGCTGCTGGGCCAAGCTCTCGACCGCGTCGCTGAAGAGGCCGGTCTCAGACACAGGGGCATTAAGGAGCTGAACTTTGTTGGCATCCCTCATATAAACCAGACACAGCCAGAGATGGTGCTCCTTGACCACAAGTGTGGACATTGCGAGTTCTCTGGGTTGTGCGGTGACCTACGTCGCTCGGAGCGTGAGGTCAGTAGCAGTTCTGAGCTCTTCCAGAACTTCCGGATCATGACCACCCTCGTGCAGGTCCCTCAGTGCCTTGGTGTGATGAACCTGCAGTAACGCCGTAGCGTGTAAGTCGGAGACAGCTTCTCTACAGGCCGTATAAGCATCGTCGGACAGGCCAGACGAGTACCTACAGACCCGGGAGGGGAGGCACGGTCCACCCTACTGGGTGGAGGCGGTATTAGGACTAGTGTTGCTTTGGTCAATGAAAATTATGACTAAATATAGTCGTCAACGATCCTTTGTCACGTGACGAAAACGAGACGAGACGAAAATGCTGGTCATGTGACGATGACGATAATTAAATGTATAATGCAATATCGTTGACAAATAAAAACGAGATGAAATGTGGCTTACAAAATAAAAACAATGCTAAAATGTCTCTTCATTTTCGTTGACCAAAATGAGACGAAACGAAATGTTATAACGTTATTTCGTCTCGTTATTATTAATATTTTGCAGTATTTGTTTCCTGTGTTTCGCTTCAGGGGCTGCATCAGGTGGCACTGCACAGACGCAGGCGACGTCACTTCTTGCGGAATTATTTAGAACACTGTTTCCCAACCGGGGTCTGTCGAGAGCAGGGGTGCCGTGTAAAAAATCCTTTTTATATATTTTTAAATTGCTAAAATGTTCAAAAAAGCAGCTATTATATAATATCCATTTCTAATGCCGCCAATAATTAGAGTTGCACAGAAATTCCGGCTGCCGAAAATGAGTTCACCGCTCAGGATTCACTTGTGCGCGTGCATGCGTGCGTGTATTATCCGTAGACTGTATGGTACTATCCCGCTCTGTGTGTGCGTTATCCCGCTCTATGCGCCTGTGTGCTCCGCTCAGTCGCTCGCGGCCCATGTGACTGCTCATTC
>NW_015509795.1:0-1150 GCF_001515645.1 Sinocyclocheilus grahami
CCAACAATTATGAAGCAAAAACTCATGTTTGTTATAAATTCTTCACTAATTATCAAATTATTCAAAATTAATCATTCAAACGCTACATCTTGGATGGCCTGAGGGTGAGTACAGCAATTTTTAATTTGTTGAACTATTGTCTTAATGCGCTTGTGCTTTCAGCTACCAATATGCTTGATTTAACACAATCAGCACCGAAAGATATCTTTGTGCATTAAACTCAGATATTATTTAAACTGAGATCAGGGCATGTTTTAAAGAAGTTGAAGTGCATAAAAGCACAAATCTGTTGTTTCTTGTTTGGGTCTGTGATTGTCATCTGATAGTCCTGAGATGATTACAGGAGGTTCATGATTAGGAGCACACGACTGATCTCGATCACCTGAGCGCCTCTTCGTCATCCCTCATGTTTTATTCAAAAACAGCCAGAATGGAAAATCTCGCAGAGGAACCTGAGAGAACGGCGAGTCTCTATCCCTCATCCAGCAGCGCAGAAACACTGAGAGATTTGACATGGATAAGGATCATCATTAGACATAGTCATTGTGATGCTGGACAACAAATCAAACAATGCATTTAGGCATCTTTCTGAGTAATTAATTGGCATATTATGTAATGAATTCACCAAAAACACATTAAATAAAACTATTTAACTATGTCTGTAAATGATCTTAATTTGTGGGCTTAGCAAAAATGCTGATATGTGAATGAGCATGCAATTGTGATCATTTGAGTAATTGACATTATGTAATTAATTTACTGAGGCCTTAGTATATAAAACAAGCTTTATCTTGAGCATGATGGTTTGGACAGTTGGGTTGTAATGACAGTGAGATTAAAATGATAACATGTTTTGTTTGTCGTTTGAGGTGGAGTTGATAATCTTGTTTCATTTGTGCTTAGTCACTGACCCATATTACTCTGCTGCAGTTGCCTCTCTTTTTTTTCTTTCTTTTTTTTGCAGACTGTCCCTTGATACTTTTAAGAGATGAACTATAAAACTAACTCCTGGAGCCTTGAACTTTACACAGCTACATGACAAAGTTTCTCTTCACCTTTATGTTGTTATATTTTGCCCTGAATTAAACCCCGAGCCGAGTGCTGATGTGTTTCTGTCTCTGTGTGTGTGTGTGTGTGTGTGTGTGTGTTT
>NW_015509795.1:2409-5412 GCF_001515645.1 Sinocyclocheilus grahami
ACTTACAGGTGTGAGTCTCGAAATGTCCCGTTCACAGTAGGGGTCGACCGATATGTGTTTTTCAAAGCCGATGCCAATACCGATTATTACAGATCAAGTAGACCGATAACCGATATTTTGAACCGATATATATGTCTGGTGTAAAAAGTTAAAATGAATGTCAAAATTAAGAATAACAAGGGCTCTGGCAAAAACTGCCTTCCCTGGTGTTGGTTGAGTGTAGTACTCCCACAGTAAACTCTTTATTTGAAAGATTAAAAAAAATTATCTGTAATAATCATAAAAATGCTTAATATCGGCGCCGATAATCGGTCGACCCATAGTTCACAGAGCAGCTTACAGTTGCGTTTGGAACACTGTCTGTATGAACGTGCAACGGGCGTTAAGCCCGTATTCCTTACCAGTAACCATAGCGACAGTGACCAAAGTAAAATCAAAGATGGCGACGTCCATAATACTGAAAGTTTTATCACTTCTGACACAACAAGAGTCCAATCGAGCCGCGAGTTCTTAGTCAAATCTTCATTAACCAACAGCAGCTTTTAAATTTGGGTGGAGAGCGGAGCATTTGAATCGCGCGCAGAACCCGAAACTGATGGGATCTAAAACTTTCAGATGACACGCAGCTCATTTCTCCGTTACTGTAAGTTACCGAAAACACGTAACACACGGTAAACTCGCGTTTCTGAAGCAGAGCGGCTCTCTCTCGCACTGTATGACATGACAGACAACTAGATGTCCAGTCCGGTTCCGTTCACACAGCGCGTGTGTCCCCGAGAATGCGGTTGTGGGTCCTGAAAATTTACAGGTGTGAGTTTGGTTACAGAATGCGGTTGTCACGCCTGTAAATAACCGTACTGTGTGTGAACGTAACCGTATTAAAGACTCAAATACAGGACTGACAACCTATTCTGCTGCTGTGTGATAGAAATATTTCTTCGCATTATAAATGTCTTTACTGTCAACTTTCGATCAAATGAATGCACCCTTTCTTAAAAATAGTATAAATTTCTTTAAAAAAATTATTATTTTAATGGCTAAATTGAAAATATTCAATAAACTGCCCTGCCTTTGCTAGGAATAGAATAAACAGTCCACAGATGACAAGCAAAATTCTAGACATTTGTGACATGCTTTCAGACTTTGTCAACCTTCATCAAATGTCACTGCAGTAGTTATGAATAGTTGTGCTTGTTTATTTAGGTTTTTTTGTACTTAGTAGGTCAATCCCGATTCCAGAGAAATCCCTCTTTTGATATTGGTGATGAGGATTTGTTTGTGATTCCAGTAATCCGCTGCTTGTGTTTCATCTCTTATGTAAATTGCTCAGGTTCGAGAGTATAACAACATTAGTTTCTCTTCACGCTGTGCTAATAATCTTCCTCCTGAGGGCCAGTCTGTCGTCCTCTCTCGCTCTCTGTCTCTTTCCACAGCGATGGGTTTATTCTGGGATATGGTTGTCAGGGTGACCGTGGCCAGCTGTGAAATTGCACCAATCATGCTCCCCGTCTAACTTTCAAACTGTAGGAACGAGAGCGAAGCAGACTGACGCAGTCAGAAAGATGAACGTCACAGCTCGTGAATATGAGGGTTTCCTGCACCGCTGCTTAATCTATGGTTCCTCTGCAAAACTATTGCATGTTTTAGCTGCATTGTGAGCTTGTCTTCTGAATTGAATGTGACGACCGAGAAAGATTGGGAAACAAAAGATGTGTGAATAGTGAAGTGAGTTTCAGATTGCTCTTTGAGCTGATTCTTTTTAATGAGTTGGTTAAATTCATGAAGAATTTTTAATCTGTACTTTCCAATATTGAATGAAATATACACTACAAGTCAAAAGTTTATGGTCCGTATTTGTTTTTAAAGAAATTAATACTTTTATTTACCAAGGACGCATTAAAGTAATCAAAAGAGACTTTTAATGGTTTTTTTTAAAGAAGTTTTGTTATTTGAGCAAAAAAAAATTAAATACAGTAAAAGCAATAATATTGTGAAATATCAATACAAATTAAAATAACTGTTTTCTATTTTAATATACATTAAAATATAATTTATTCCTGTGGTGGCAAGGCTGAATTTTCATCAGTCATCAGCCATTTCTTCAGTCTTCAGTATCATAAATTAAATTATATTTTTCTTGCAAAAAAAAACAAGACGCTTAGTTTTATAAAGATTTTTTTAACATTTACGATTTTTTCGAATTGTGAAATCGAATTGTAATATGAAAAAATATGATATGCATTGATACATGCAGCGATTCCATAAAATTTGGACTAAATTATATCAAAAGAAAAAAATATCTTTAAAAAAAGCTTAGTTATATGACTACTAGGATTTTTTTTCTTTTCCCTATGATTTGGTACAAAAATGTCTAAATATGTATGTGTACATATGATATCCATGAAGGATATATGCATTGATTTCTTAGAATTTGGCATAAATAATTATATCTTAATCTCTAAAGGCAGCATCATTTTTATGTATGATGCCTTAAAATGCTCCCAAGGCAGGTAGCTGACTACTAAAGCCATTACATGACTATGAAGGTGAAAGACCATCTGTCCTTTCCACATATGCTACTCCTGATTAACTTTCAAGATGTTTTTCAGAGCAGTGCAGCTTGAAGAGATGACTTCACACTGAAGTTGTTTTATGCAGCCTGGCATTGGAGAGGGTTTGTAGGGAACAGAACGTCCTTGTTCCACTGCGGTTCTTTGGCAGAGCAGTGAAGCTGGTGTAAAACGAGGAAGAATAGACTGCAGATGTATTCCTGCTAAGTGGAGTTGATTTTTAATGATTTTAATCATGGAATCTGTGGCCGGCAGCAGAAATGCCCGCGCGATTCCTGTTGCCAGTAGCCATTAGCTTGATGTTGCAGTGCTAGAGAGAACGTGAACCAGATTCCAGCGCTGTCATCAGAATATTCCATATTAATATTCTCGAGAGGGGTCAGTGATCCTGCCGCGCGCACACACACACACACACACACACACACACACACAC
>NW_015509795.1:13500-14023 GCF_001515645.1 Sinocyclocheilus grahami
AGATAAACATCACATTTTAATTTTTGGGTGAACTATCCCTTTAAACTTAAAAAATGGCCATGAAGTACCAAAAAGTATTTTCAACGTGACTGGTTGCACAACCCAAATAATCTGAAGCCATCTGATAGATTTGTGATGAACAGACTGCAATTTAAATCATTATTCATCTTTAGCTTTCATTGAAAAACAAAACATTTGAGAGCAGCTGAGATTTTGAACTGAACTTCCTCCCCAGTTCTTTCAGTATTATGTATATAAGATTATATTGTTTTTATTTTCAGTTTTAATTTTTAAAGTTTTAGAAATTTTGGTTTGCTTTTGCCATTTTTATTATGACAATATTTAGACATTGCTTAACAAATTTTAGTACAAACTCATTTTATTTGACTTTTTATTTTTCTTAAGTTTCCCCATCTAATATTTATTTCAGCTTTATTTCAATTACTGAAACCCATTTTGAATAGTTTATTAATGAAGCTATCAAATGGCTTCAAAAGATTTGAAATATAAGGCACAACTCAAA
>NW_015509796.1:0-241 GCF_001515645.1 Sinocyclocheilus grahami
CTGTCTCACTCTCAGGGTCCACAGCCCTCACTCTTTTCTCACATCTTCGCTTTCCTCACTTTGCCTTCTTTTTCTGTCTTACCCCTCCTTTCCCGTTTCACAGCCTGAGCAGATGACTGTCAGATTGAGAAACACCAGGTGTTGACATGCTCTCCCTCTGCTTATATATATATGCATGTATGTATGCATGTATGCATATATATATGTATGTATGTATGTATGTATGTATGTGTATATGTAT
>NW_015509796.1:2325-2752 GCF_001515645.1 Sinocyclocheilus grahami
CTGTCATTCCAGTGCGGTACATGTGGGCGATTATGATATAATATGCCCCAAATAGATTGTGGATAACTTTAGGGTTAGTTTCAGGAATGCTGGAGGCTTATTGTGTGGGAGGATTTGGACTCAAATAGAAGTCTGAATAGTTGTGAAACTTTCAAAAGTAAAATAAAATGTTACCAAAGTTGCTTATCACTTCTTTCCTCAAGCATTTCTAAACCAAGGATGGGCGGCCCATGAATTCCTCCTAGCATGTTGTTGATTTTGCAGGCGACTTGCACAGAGGTACGTTAGGGATCTGAATGTTGGATGTCGGAATCTAAATGTCTCGAACTGTCGATCTTGTGACAATGCTTAAAAAATCAACAAGTGCTGTGCCACTTTTTTCTCCTTCGCCCACCAGAGAGAAAAGGAGAGAAAGAGGTGACTTCAC
>NW_015509796.1:4408-5103 GCF_001515645.1 Sinocyclocheilus grahami
TAATGTATAGTATCTGTTTACCACGTGTTTACATGGTCTGGATAAGGTCATCAGGCTCAGAGCTGAAGCTCAGATCATGGTTTTCCTATAAATTCCTAGAAATGTAAATTCCTAAATTCCTTAGTAATGTATTGTAATTACTTATGCAGACACTTATATTTTTACTTAATGTAATGCAATGTAATATAATATAATATAATATAGTATTATTGTTATTATAAATACTCCAGCTTTGAGTAAGTCCTTTTAAATTATTAATTTTTATGCCAATTTTTTGCATTACACAATTAAGGCTGCATTAGTAACTATTTATATAGTTTCTTTTGCCGTTTAAGATTCAATAACATGTCTGGAAGTAGCTTTAGGAATGAGACTATATTCAGAGCCTGCTGGCCTGCTGTTTATGTCCCGTCATGCTTATGAACTTAACATTAACAGGTTTGATCTCCTATCTTCTGTAGAGATAATTTCCTGTGGGGTGAAGCTACTGGATTGCTGATTATTTGCCATTGATTCATTTTTTGCCTTCATATTGATGTGGCCATCTCAGGATTGGTTCTGTAAATGAATCTATTAGTCCTCTGTCCCTTTACACCGCTGCTGACCTTGAATACACAATGTCCTATAGAGATGTTGTACAGCAAGGAAGCGCACACACACATACACACACCGGATTTTCATGTTCAGCGGCTGGG
>NW_015509796.1:18497-20422 GCF_001515645.1 Sinocyclocheilus grahami
TATTATATTATGTTATAAAGTTAATAATTTAGGAAATTTTTTCACAGCCATCTCTGTCAAAACGTAACCCAATTAACCTGATTTCCCTATATACAAATATTTAAACATTATTAAAAGAAAAATATATACAGTATATTCTGGCTTCAGAGATTTTCTTTTTTTTTTCTTTTTTTTCAAACTAGCAGAATGTAGTGTGGTTTATGCTACATGATGATACAATATAAAAATTAAACTTATAATCAAGATATATTCTCTGAACACCAGTCTCTCAAATACATTTCCGGAAACCAGACAAAAATACTGATTAAGTAATTGTTTCATGCAGTGTTCATGCGCTTCAGTATGTCCTGCATTACACTGGGTTTAGAGGTGAGAAAAGAGAAGCTCTACAAATAAATAAATAGAAAATATTTGCACTTTTATGGTAAAATGGTGTCTTGGTGTCTTTCTGATGAGCATGTCCGTCCAGCTGGTAAATGAAGTAGCTATGTAATGATTAGATCTGAGTGGATTGTAGCAGAGTAATCAGTCAGATATTATTTGCAATGTGATTTTCTCATCCCTGAACAGTCTATTAAGCTTTGCTTCCCTCACATCTATTAACAAACCACTGAGTTTTACTTTCACAGACCAAAACCTAATCAGAACCACCTGAAGAGTTTGATGAGCACAGTTTGATGCTGTTATTTATCCTGAACTCTTTATTATACAGCAACAAAATCACAGTCTAATCCAGGGTGAGAGGATGCTCAAGCCAATTAATTACTCGAATAAGCTCAATTATCCTATCCTGAGGTAGAGCTCTCATTAGCATGTCGTTTCTGCTCTTCCTTGACAAGTATTTACGTTTCATCCAGTATTGTGCTGATCAGAATATGCTATGATCTGCTTTTTCAAGACAGTTGTACATTGTGTAGAGATGTATAATGCTTATGCACATTGAAACTAGTTGATGAGTGTAGTTTTATTTCCTGACTTAATCTATTTCTTATTTTCTTTTTGTATAATATTTTTTTTATAGTATGCCATGAACTGTATTTGCCACCCACTAGTTAGTTTAAAGCAGTATTAGGGGGAGGGGAATTCTCATTCTAGAGTATTTGATTGGACAAAAATATGTGAAGTGTAAGATGATGTCGTCAATATTTTTAGTTTGTTTCTCAGAAGAGAAAGACTAAATTTTAAATGTAGTAGTGTATCTATCTATATATACATCTATATATATTGTCTGTCTGTCTATCTATCTATCTCTGCCACAACAGTCCAATTTTTGTCAAAGGCTTCAGTTTTGACTTGAAGTTGTTTATTTTATGCTAGGGGGTACAAGTTTTCCTCATGTAGTAGATGGAACTCTTAAAGGTAGGGTAGGCAATTTTGGAGCAAGCTAGATTTGAAAGCATAAGATCCCACTATTCCTGCAAATCACTCTCCAAAACCACACCTCCTCCAAAACTCACAGGCAGACCAGTGTCTAACCATTGACACGATGAGAGACAGCAATGCAGCGCTGTCAGATTACCTCATGTGTCATTCACTGGTGAGAAAACATTACAGCACAAAGCGCATAATATTACTATAATAACGCCTTCCATTCTTGCTCTGTCTGTGATAGCGTGATGGAACACGCTGATGGAACGTGCTATCATGTCTGCATGAACGGGGGATGTGAAGAGACTTTCAACCAGCATAGTAAAACATGTTTTTGAACCAAACCACCTTCCCTGCCTTTAAAGTGCATGACTATTATTTCTCCATAAATTAAGTAATTGTTGAGTTACATATACCTTTCTGTCTGTCTCAGTTTGATTTAAGGCCTTTCAATAGAAAGAAATAAGATGAGGATAGTGAAAGATTCTTTGACTGTGAGCAGTAAGTATCGTTCTGTCTCACTCTCAGGGTCCACAGCCCTCACTCTTTTCTCACAT
>NW_015509796.1:20569-22681 GCF_001515645.1 Sinocyclocheilus grahami
TATATATATGTATGTATGTATGTATGTATGTATGTGTATATGTATACATATACATATATAGCATAAAATAAAAACTTGAAGGCAAAACTAAAGCCTCAGACCAAAATCGGACTGTTGTTGTGGCTTTTAGTTTGTCTATTAGCTTTGAGGCCTTCTGTATTCTAGTGTACTACTAAATGTTGTCAAAATTCAAGTTTAGCAGTTTAGTAGGTCATTGGAGTCATTGAAATTAGTCAAAATCTGTCATCACCAAAAGTGACAGTAATGACATTTATAATGTTTCAATAGATATATGTAAATAAATGCTATTCTTTTGAACTTTCTATGCAGACTTTGTTATCTTCTGTTTTACTAAAAGCATGAGATAAAAATGTAACCTATACAAATAAGAGAGGCATGCTGCAGTGATAGTTCACCGAAAAATGAAAATGGCTTCATAATTTACTCATCCTCAAGCCATTCTAGTTGTATATGACTTTCTTCTTTCTGACGAATACAATCTCAGTTATATAAAAAAATGTCCTGGTTCGTCCAAGTTTTATAATGGTAGTGAATGGGTGTTGAGATTTTGTCCAATAAAGTGCATTCATCCAACATAAAAAGTGCTCCACATAGCTCCGGGGGGTGAATAAAGGCCTTGATGCATCGATTTGCTTCAGAAGGCTATTATTAACCCCCCGAGCCGTGTGGAGTACTTTTTATGATGGATGGATGCACTTTATTGGACTTGAAAATCTCAACATCCATTCACTGCCATTATAAAGCTTGGATGAACCTGGATTTTTAAAAATATAACTTCTACTGTATTTGTCTAAAAGAAGAAAGTCATATACACCTAGGATGGCTTGAGGGTGAGTAAATCATGGGGCAATTTACATTTTTGGGTGAACTATCCCCTTTAAATGACTTGTTTGGTAAAGCCTTTATGTTAAATGTTGGGTAAATTCCTTAAAGGGGTCATCAGATGCCCATTTGATATAAGTTGATATGATTTTTAGGTTCTTAATAAAAAGTCTATAACATACTTTGGTTAAAATTTCTCAATGGTAGTGTAAAAAGCTCTGTTTTCAGCACGCTGTTCTAGTCCATGTTGCTTTAAATGCTAATGTGCTCTGCTGACTCCGTCCCTCTCTTCTGTGGGGTGACGAGCAGTACTGTTTACTTTAGCCGCGAAACTGGCTAACTAGCACACAGGAAAGGCGATTTGCAAAGATTCATAAAAAACCCTTATATTCACTTCTTCTGTAGATGAAGCTCGATCACGAATGATTCGCGCGAACTTAAACGCATTTAGGCAGATCGGAGATCGGCGGATTCCCTTCAAAACGAAAGTAACAATCCTCTGCGTCTTCAGTGACTCAGATGTCGGGAGTAAATGACGACTGCTATGGTCATTATTACATCCAACAACAGAACACCTCAATCGCTTAATCGGAGATGCTCTTGTCTTCCCCTGCACCGGAGTCGACACAATGGAGGGCAGCTCACTCAGGGCGGGTCTAAGGTAAGATGGCCTTGTCAATCAACTATCGTGGGAGGGGCCTGTGCAGAACTACGTCATTCTGACAGGAATCTCAGAACAGACTGATTTGAGAAAGGGGATTTTAAAATAGGGATTTAAAAAAAAACACACTGGGTGGATTTTTATCATTATAGGATGGATGTTTACACAAACTTCCAACACCCATTTATGTTCAAACAACAACAAAAGTGAATTTCGCATCCGATGACCCCTTTAATTCATAAAGGACCCATATAAGATTCTTTGTTAATTGCTTGAGTCAGCGCTGGGTGCAGCAATGTGTGTGTTTGCGCATGAAAGAAAAAGAAAAAATTAATCTTCTGGAATAACACAGCTGTATTATTTTATGAGTCATCGTTGCACATTTGTTTTAAGATATAATCTGCCGAAATGTTATTTACCAAACCCCGTGTACATCATTTAGGGCATCTATAAGTCTAAATGGCCCTCAGTGGCAGGTTTTTTGATTCGGATATTAAAGGTCAAGGATGGCATAAATATTGCAGGGCACCCTTGTGTTAGATAAGCAAAAGCTGAGAGTTGCACTGTCATTCCAGTGCGGTACATGTGGGCGATTATGATATAATATG
>NW_015509796.1:23497-24500 GCF_001515645.1 Sinocyclocheilus grahami
TGGGACACACAACGGCGCTGGTCAAGGCTATTGGCGCTGACCGAAAAACACATTTTGTTGGTTTCCACTCAAACTGGCTTCAAAAATGATGTAAAATGATGCTTGCTCAAAGCAGTTTACTTGCTTTGCATGATGATTTGATGTTTGCAGTGGTCATTTTTATCTAGTATCTAATGTATGCAGTGATTATGATGACTCAGGGATTTTTCAGCCGCAGCCTCCTGAGTGTCACACCCAAACTAATTCACCAGGGACTGTCAGTTTATTCTCCTCAGACACAGCTTAGCACTTCCTGTTGATGTTTTCTGGACTTTAAAATGGTAGAGAATCCAAATCTAACCATAATTTAGGTAAAATTATTAAAATAACAAGAATCTGTGATTATGCAGTAGCTTAAGTAATGTCAAAGAAATGATGGTGGACTTGTGCATTTTGCCATTTTGTTCTCTTACAAAGATATTTAATGTTTTTGACAATGCTTAGGATTTGTGATTCGATTCCAAGTTAATATCTCACTATGACTTTCTGTAATTGGACTATACATTAATTATGCTGTAGTCTGTCTTTGTTTCCACTCCAATGTCAATTTATGATTTGTTCAGTGCAATAAATTCGGCTCTGTCCTCCAACCTCTGGCAACACTAATCATAACACTACAGCCAATGATGTTTCTCCCTGGCACCTCTCAGCCGATAAGATTCCTGAGCTCATCAGCTCAGTCTTATGTGAAAGCTTTTATTCATTCATTTATTCATCTATTATTTAACACGAATCGGTCCAGAAAGTCCTACTGACCTCCTTTCTGGAGGATGCATTATTATTTCATCCCATATTGGCCGTCTATTGACCTTTGGAGAGTTTATTGGATTATAATCCAATTCTTGAGCCTACAAATGAAAATGGATTTGTGCGATAACGTTGCTCAGTCAGTATACTGCTGCAGTTTTAACTACAAGTATTTGTAAGACATTATAGTTTTGCATGAAATGTACCTGGCATTTAT
>NW_015509796.1:32178-32513 GCF_001515645.1 Sinocyclocheilus grahami
GTTGTTAGGCTAATTGGCTTGTTGTCTGAGGATGGATGTCTTCTCAAAAGCTTTTAAAGTGACCACCTCCTCCCCCCTCTTCAAACTGTTTCATTTGGAGGAGTGCCCAGGATAAAAGGAGAATATTTCAGTCATCTTGTGTATGTGTGTGTTTGTGAACGGGTAGTTTGAAGTTCCTAGACACCATCTGCTCATCTGCATCAAACATATTGAACACGCACATAATATTTTCCAAATATCCCACGATGAATATTAATCTAAGACTAAAAACTGCACAACACTACAAATGTACCAACTCATTTGACGTCTTCAGAGCTTGATTATCTGGAAAGCTA
>NW_015509797.1:0-2000 GCF_001515645.1 Sinocyclocheilus grahami
TTATCTCAACAATAACCTGATCTGTAGCTATCATTCTTACCGTATCCAGCAAGTTAGCCAACTGGACCATCTCATTACGCACGGCAGTTAAATCATGGTTTTTCAAGACGAACTGAGAAACAAATAAACACACCTTTCAGAACTACACAATGAAAAAAACTATTCCAAAAACACAGACTTCTCATGGCTAAAACTCACCCTTAGGTTGTCCACTACTAACACCAACTCCACATATTTGGTCTGAGGCAAGTTTCGTTTTTTCTGCGGATTCAGTAGATTAAATGAAATGTCGAGTGTGTTTTTGCAACATAACAGTGTTGATAAGACAACAAGACATATTTTCCAACCCGTAAAAACATGGACATGTCAGCGGAATGGGAGTGGTCCTCGCTGGAAGACGTTTCATTGGCCAGTCCACATACAAATGGCTCTGTCTGACTGTCCTTCAACAGGAAGAGGAGGTGCTCATTGGCTTTGGAGTGCAAGATGGGTTCCAGCCCATAGCTATTATTATCAATGAGAATGATCCCCCTGAAACACAGTGTACAATGGCACACCAAGTTACAACCTAATATCTGAGAGACCCCAAGACCCAAAAAACAATAAAAAATACTGTAACTTTGCTACTCTTATGAAAAGTGATATTTAAAGGAGTGTCTATTTACATGAAGTGCAAATAACCCATCTTGTTGACAAAGGCTCAGCCAACCATTATCTGGTTGGGCAAGACACAATTACAAACTGTCTGGTAACAGGAGCAGCAGCACGGAGAATAAAAGCGCAGTATGTGTGCGGTTTCATTGCCAGAATTTTGCGGCTGAAATTCAGTCATTTCAACATGAATTTTTCACGGGAGGGCGAAAAAAATACCCTACGCAGATTTTGTTAGTGTTTGAGTTGGTCATACAAATTTGCTGCATTCAACAACAGAAAGCAGCTGAAACTGACTTCTGTGTGAGATGTGCTTCATACGTCGCTATACTACTGGCGAAGTGCCTTTTTTGCCCGTGAAATCTCACCGAACATTTCGCAAATGTGACCGTGCAGGTTTTTTTTCTGATCCCATTAGGGATATGAATATTTAAGGTCCCAATTAGGAAGCATCCTTTAATGATTTTAGAAATAGAATCATATACACTGAATATGTTTTTACGGAGTTCACCAACATTAAACTTTGGCATGCAGTGAAATTTGCATGAGCTTGCATTTCCTGTCTCTCGTAATAGCATGCGCATAAATGGAAGTCAATGGAATGAAAAATGACGGTCCCTTTGGTACAAACAGTATGTAGCCACTATTTACACTAAGTGCAGTGAAAACACTGTTGTTTTGACTTTAAAATTGCATATATCTCTTGTTATACTTACATTATTCATTATTCATATTTACTTATTTTTTTGACTATATCACTATCATCCTATCATTTGGCCTATCATCCTTTACACATCCTCCATTGCATTACCAGTATTTATGTTAAAAAATGTGAACATTTTCACAGATTTTTCACAAACTAAAATGTTCCGACTGGTTTACACACTGTTGAAGTACAACTTCTGTCAGTTATTTATTTAGATTGTTTTATTGAATTTTTATATCTACACACAGGAACACATTTTTCTTAATAGGTCAGATGAACATTAAAATAAATTAAAGAGAAAATGTCAAGTTCAATTCTGATTATTTCTTATCATACAACATTGAACAAACAGATATTAAGTAAAGTACAGTCACTTTTAACAAAACAAAAGGGTTAATACTTAACAGTTTAGGTGCAAGCTGTCTTTCACATTTCTAACTAACTTCTAAAAAGAAATATCAGTGTTTACCCAGCAAAATAAAGACTGGTGTTAATGTTTTAGGAAAGCTTAGAATTTAGGTTATACACAAGAATCAACAAAGATCTGTTTGCATTTTAGAGACAGATAGATTAGGGATGCACCGATATAATTTTTTGGGGCCGATACCGATATTTGTCACTTCCTCTCTTATTTGAAATTTTG
>NW_015509797.1:2667-3693 GCF_001515645.1 Sinocyclocheilus grahami
CATTCAGATGAGGTCCGCTGCACTTATGAAAGTTACAAAAGTTATGTAGTCAAGAATAGTGTGCCGTCTTTTGTTATTTGATTAGCATTAAAGTGCTAGGATTATGCAACAGACATTATACAGCTCAGTGCCTACACGCAGTTAATTAATAAACCATCGGTTTGTTACATCGGCCTTTTTCCTTCTATAGTTGATGGTTGTAAATTGAGGGAAAATCGGCCGATAAATATCGGTGGCCGATACATCGGTGCATCCCTAAGCTAGATGTATAAAAAAAAAACAGACCAATCACCATTCAGTATGCAAATAAATTTAATAGGAAAGACCAACAGCAATTATATACAAAATAAACTGTTTCAATTGAGCCTGCAAGTTAAAGCAGAATAATTTTTGGGATGCTCAATACTTCCTAATATGCAGGTATTTGCATTTAATTTGCAAATGTGAAAATTGTGGAGAAGAAAAGCAAGAAGATACATTTTAATACAGTTGCCTTGCTGTAATAACTTTCATTAATTCAGTTAAAAAATGACATGGCACCCAACTAACAAGAAAGACTGCATTTTAGGCACTGAAAGTGTAAGTATCATGCTTACCTGAGACCTTCACAGGTGCTGAGAGCTACGAGAGAGTCTTCATAACCCTCCACATGTCCTTGATAGTGACAGTTTTCCTAAACAAAACCACCAGCATTAGTACAGCTTGTTTTCCAAAAATATGTCAAGGTTAATGTGTTGGTTAATGGTTTTCATAAAAATACCACATGACTACCTGTTTTTAAGGCTAGAAGATCATTGTCCACTGAATATAAAGTATTTAACATACCATTTCCTCATTCCAAAACATGTAAAGTATGTGGTGGACAGTACCTCTTTTACATTTTATAACTAACGAATCAGGGGGAAAAAAATCTCACCAGTGTTTCTGTGTGTGCTTTCCCTTTCTCCAGTACATCATGAGACAACACAACAAAGTTCTTCGGTAAAAAATGTCTGGGGGAATACGAAATCAAATGAGATTTTTTTT
>NW_015509797.1:4990-5619 GCF_001515645.1 Sinocyclocheilus grahami
ATGTTGCACCTGATGGTATTATTCACAAAGACACAAACTGATTATTCCTCCAGAGGGCGCTCGGAGGTTCATATTGAGCCGCATGAAAATCATTCACGTTGTAGGCTATGCCAGGAATAAATGTATCTTTCTAATCTTTATTGTTATTATTCTTATTATTAATGAATTTTAACATGGTAAAACAGAGTCACAAACATATAGATCCACATTCACAGATGGGTATACCTCTTACAACAAAAAATGTGTTAATTTTCTGTTACATAATTTTTTTTTCTAATTATCTTACCAGCTTTACTGTGGTCTGGACAAAAAAAAGTACACCTAAATGTTTTGCTAGATGCAGAATCTCTCTCTACTCTCTATATATAAGGTTCAAGCTACTTATTCTATTTCTAGAGAGCTTCAGAGACAGTGAGACTTGTCCTATGATCGAAGTATTTTATTGTTACCTGAAGCTACTGGAGGGACTATATGTATATATATACACTTTTTTTCATTTATTTATTTATTTTCTGGAAAGAGTAAATGAGATGAGTGATTTTTTTTTTTTTATTGAACAATATCAATTTACAAACTCAAATGGTGAACAATAAAATGCATATGACAAAATATACACTTTACCAATCACA
>NW_015509797.1:6633-9783 GCF_001515645.1 Sinocyclocheilus grahami
TGCACGGCCCCTTGTTGCAAGGATCTATACACAATTCCTGGAAACGGAAAACATCCCAGTTCTTGCACGGCCAGCATACTCATCGGACATGTCACCCATTGAGCATGTTTGGGATGCTCTGGATCGGCGTATACGACAGCGTGTTCCAGTTCCTGCCAATATCCAGCAACTTCGCACAGCCATTGAAGAGGAGTGGACCAACATTCCACAGGCCACAATCAACAACCTGATCAACTCTATGCGAAGGAGATGTGTTGCACTGCGTGAGGCAAATGGTGGTCACACCAGATACTGACTGGTTTTTGGACCCCCCCGGACCCCCCAATACAGTAAAACTGCAAATTTTAGAGTGGCCTTTTATTGTGGCCAGCCTAAGGCACACCTGTGCAATAATCATGCTGTCTAATCAGCATCTTGATATGCCAGACCTGTGAGGTGGATAGATTATCTCGGCAAAGGAGAAGTGCTCACTAACACAGATTTAGACAGATTTGTGATTGCAATATTTGAGAGAAATAGGCCCTGTGTGTACATAGAAAAAGTCTTAGATCTTTGAGTTCAGCTCATGAAAAATGGGGGCAAAAACAAAAGTGTTGCATTTATAATTTTGTTCAGTGTGTATATATATATATCTAATAACAACAAACAAAACCAACATTCTTTAAACATTTCAGGGGGTTGCAAGGGGGGAAAAAGGTACAAAATCTTACCAGTCTTAAAAGAAAAGAGACTCATACATGGTTTTATACAATTCCCCATGGGATTGATTATCTTTGGATAAGTTGTCATTTGTAATAATAATGTTTAACATCAATGACATCTTTTTCGAAAGACCATCTGCACAAACAAAAACCAAAACCTGAAACAAATTTAGTGATGGAATATCAGTGTTGATATCAATATTTAGTTAGCTGTAAAGATCCTGCCAGAACTTCAATGTGACTGGACAAGAAAAAAAATTAATGTTCAATGGTTTCAGGCTCTTTTAAACAAAAAAACTCATCTAAGTTACCTCAAAACGGAATCTTTTCCGTAAAATTTCGGCAGCTGGATACACATTATTAATGATCCTAAACTGAATATCCTTCATTTTAGGTAGAATTGGATTCCATTTAATCACAGCTAATATGTATTTTAACCTCTCACACAGTACATTTATGGAGCGACATAACTGAAATGGTTAGATTTTAGTGTACGGTGTATAATGTAACTGACCCTGACTGTGTTGGAACAAACGGTTTAATTCAGCGCACATTGCGGATGATGTGTGAATGCTTTTTGGCTGGCAGTAAAAATCCTCTACCAGGATGTCCTCGAGTGAAGATGGTGCGATCTCTGCACGCAGCTCATGGCAGTGCTCATCACAGAAACAGCTGTCTGATGTTCTCACAGCAACACAACACAAGACAAGACAACAGTCCAAACGATGACTGCAGGTTTGAACATGACATGTGAGTCCGTTTCAGTGCCTGCTGGTAGCTAGAAAGCTAAAGTTATTTTAAAATACTTATGAACTATTCCTTTAATATGTTATTGATTCATAAAATGTCACAATAAAATAATAAAAAATATCTTAATTAAGTCGCCTTAAAAAAAAATTATATATATATAAAACTCTTAAGTATTTTTTTTGTCATAAGGGGGAAAAAATTTATATAAAGTATCAGGTGACTTGTCACACACTGATGGGTATTTTTCAGAGGTTTTTACTAGAGTCCGACCGATATGGGTTTTTTGGGGCCGATACCGATATTAGGGAGCAAAAAAAAGGCAGATATCGATATATCGGCCGATATTCTTTGTGTATATTATAGTACAGTACCAGTCAAAAGTTTGGACACTTTCCCATTCGTGTGTCCACACATTTGACTGGTACTACATATAGAATACAGTATATACATAAACAGAATATATATATACATAAACACATTTTTTGCAATGATCACTCAAATGTGGTGATCAAACACTTATAATGACGTGACAGAGATACGTAATGATGGAGGCAGGGCATTTAACAGTTATTATCCAAAATGAGTCTGACATCAGTGCACTGAACTGTAAAGTTGAAGTTTATTCAACTTTAATTCAATTCAATTCCATTCAACTTTATTCCGTTGAAGTTTATTTCACTTCGGAACATTCATTCACGGATTTGCGCTACTGTCTTCACACACAGACGAAACTTACTAGAGAAGTGTGAAGTGTGACATAATATACCTCTGTAAATAAATGCAATATAAATTCACGTCTCGCGCACTTTAATGCCCTTTGAATGTAACGTGTATGTTCCCTTGGAACTGGAATCATGGCGGAATTTCATGTGAATTCCACTTGGCAGGGCACTTACGGTCGAATAAGACAACGCTTGAATGCTGCTGCCTGAATAAGAGACCTCCTTACTGAAATGAAAGTGTTGACTGGTGTCACTATCTTGCGAACACGCCGGCCTTCAGCTCGAGGAGCCCTATCGAACGCCACCCTCCGCGCGTCGGTAGACCCCCAGGATCGCTTGATCGGTCGGCACCGGACCGCGAATTTAACCACCCCTAACTCCCGAACCCTGGGGGCTATCGACGAGGCGGTGGTCTCATTCGAAAGCGGGCCTCTAGACGTACACTCGATTCGCGTTCGAGAGGTTTCCTCGAGCTGAAGGGATCCCCGAATTTGGTGCGGATTCGCCGCGCCGGCGGTGGGCTCATTCGAAAGCAGGCCTCTAGACGTACACTCGATTCGCGTTCGAGAGGGTTCCTTGAGCTGAAGAGATCCCCTGAATTTGGTGTGAATTCGCTGTGCCGTTACGGAGATATGGCCGTTCAAAGTTCAAACTTAAGCTTTGAAACGTTTCATCCAGGGTGCCAGTAGCAAACAATGGAGCACGCTCTGCTGGACAAACTAAGTAATTACACCATTTCAAGCATTTTATCTGCGTTATATGTTCTGGGAAAAAAAAAAAAAAAAAAAAATAAAAAATTCATATCGGCGGCATATTCGCCGATACCGATATATCGGAGACAGGCTCATATTGGCAAAACAGTATATATCGTTCGGGCTCTAGTTTTTACACTTACTTACACTAGCTCTTGTCCTTGCTCTTCAACGTTTTGATGTCTACAGTGGGTACGGAAAGTATTCAGACCCCCTTAAATTTTT
>NW_015509797.1:12246-14009 GCF_001515645.1 Sinocyclocheilus grahami
AAGGATGATCAGAAGAAATGGACAGCACCTGAGTTAAATATATGAGTGTCACAGCAAAGGGTCTGAATACTTAGGACCATGTGATATTTCAGTTTTTCTTTTTTAATAAATCTGCAAAAATGTCAACAATTCTGTGTTTTTCTGTCAATATGGGGTGATGTGTGTACATTAATGAGGGGAAAAAATTAATTTAAATTATTTTAGCAAATGGCTGCAATATAACAAAGAGTGAAAAATTTAAGGGGGTCTGAATACTTTCCGTACCCACTGTATATCGGTTCTGTTTCTTATCCTAAACTTTATCTGTTTAGGTAAAAAAAGATGTTTATTATTATTATTATTATTGTTGTTAAAAAGCGTTAATCCCATTCAAACAAAAACAAAAGTTTGTTAATGTCATTCAAATTAAATTAATAATTGCTGATCAAACCAATATAAACATTTTGACATTTTTCTGTAATATGCATTCATTTGTTTGTGAATGAATTAGCTTTGAAAAGGCAATATAGAAATTAAAATGTATTATTAAATAAACAACAGATTATTATTATTCATTTTTAAGAAATATATTGGTCTGTTTATAGATTCAGCTCAGTATAGTGTTGGATAAGTGAAATATTTGTTATTTTACAATATTATAGACTATGAAGACTAATGCTGATTCTTTTCTTTTTTTCAGTTCTGGAGATAAGAGGCATTTCTACAAGAATCATCTGTTGCTGGAAAACCCTGTTGCACCTGTGAGGTAAAGGTAAGGGAAGCTGGAAATAATATCCAGGCTCTCATCACAAACACACAAACTGATCTCTGTTGGCTCAGCATTGATGTGGTGTCTCCACACAGCTGCTCTCTCTCGGTGGCCACTCGTCTGTGGCTATCGCCCATGTGGGTGTGGTACTGGAGACGCCCAAGGACAGACAAGGTGGGCCGAGTGTAGACCCAGGCATAGACCTTCAGCGTGTGCTGACTATGATGGAGGAGATGGGCACCAACCTTTGGGAGCACAGAACCTCATGGAGCTTGTGCAGTGCCAGCAAAAGGTCTTCTTATAGCAGAATTACCACTGCTCTGGTCTTTTAAAATATGGTTGATATTATAAACTACACAAATTTCCAGTAAGCAGCCAGTAGCAACCGCATAGCAACACAACACACTAACAATCACCCAGAACACCTTAGCATACACAAGCATTGTGGTGGTGATTTTTTTGCATGGGCAAGTTTCAATCCCACTCCCATTTTTGTATAATTCTAGTAGATTCTGCTGTTTGGCAGTTTTTGCTCTTTTGGCAGACATCATTTCTTGTAGGCGTTTCTTGTAACAGTCTGTCAGTGTAATTTTTTTGTAGACATTTTTGCCCACTCTTCCTTATAGAAAAGCTTCAGCTATGTGATATTTGGGGGCTTTCTCATGTGTCTCATATATCAGGACTTTTAAAAAATGCATTAGTTACCAGTTTTTGTGTGTTTGAACATTCGATATCTTTTTTATAAAATGTTGTAGAGTAAAAAGTATATTATTATATTATGCTTTGGAATGTTGTGAAGTAAAAGTTATGCCACTGGAAAATGATTCCATATTCCCTCTATACAGTAAAATATGGACACATGGATGCCTTCAGCCGTGACCCATGTCTTCATCATATGTTACCACTATACATTATCGGTTATGTTTAGATTAAGATTTCAAAGAGATCTCTTATGCTCACCAATGCAGCACTTGTTTGATGACAAATACAGTAAAAACAATAATAATGTGAAATA
>NW_015509798.1:0-887 GCF_001515645.1 Sinocyclocheilus grahami
TTCAAGATGTGTCAACAGTCATTTCCATTACATTTGGTGCAGCTAAACAGATTTGCACTTGCTGAAGCAGCAGCGATAATGGCTTCAAGCTGTTTGTTCACTAAACTGCTTTACTTGCAGACAAGACTTTTCTGTGCATTAAGCCTTTAAATAATGTTTATTGTGGAAAGTGTGATGTAAAACGCTAATAACAAATAGAAACCCTCAAGTGAGTGTAGTTATATTGCTCAACTCCGCATCTCAGTCCCACGCAGAGCTTCATGCATCACAGAAATGGAAAGCAATGAACGTTTAAAGTTCAAGGTCTCAAACTCTAATTTAGAGTGCTTCAATTACATCCACATACTCTTTGTGGATTTTTCATTAAGAACTCAGTGTTCTTTGACTAAGTACAATAAGCACGCTCATTGAGCCGGCTCATTTTTATTATTGCTTTCTCATGTAAATGAATGAATACAATCATTGGCCAAGGTCTCAGATTTGATAAAGTCGTATTTTAATGTAAAATACATATTCAGTGTTAGATATATTGACTTATAAGTATATAAAAAGAATAATTTTAGAATTAGTACAGCCTCTTGATGAGGATTTAGCATTAAAAACCTAATATGTTAAACTGGAGAAATCAGCAAGACATCCAGATTTGCTAGTGTTATTTTAGTTTTATTTATGTACGGTTAAAGTGTTTAATATTTTGAGTTAAAGCTTTCACTTTTATTTTTTTGTTTAATATTATTTTATTTTTATTAGTTGTTGTATTATAGATATTTCTATTTAGCTTTCATTTGATTTTATTTCAGTTTTAATTTCAGTAATTTTAGTAATTCAGTTTAAACTTATTTCATTTCAGTTTTTCATCTTGTATTTATGTTTCATTTTATTACAGC
>NW_015509798.1:2132-2769 GCF_001515645.1 Sinocyclocheilus grahami
ATTTTGTGTTTTTATTTTATTGTTTTTTTCTAGGGTTATTGCAGTTAACTAAATCTAAATCTGATACTGAAATGAAAGCCATTAAAAAAAAAGATTGTTATTTAAAATAAACTAAACAAAAAAACTAATACACAAAAAACACACAACAAAATTACTAAAACTAAAATGAAAACAGAAAATATAAAATAAAAATGTATTCAAAATATTATTAAAATTATAATATTATAATTGTATTAGTTTTAGTTATTTTAGTACGTCAACTTACATTTATTTTGTTTCAGTAAGGTGCCAAGGCCACATTTATATTTTTAGTTTAGGTTTTTAAGTTTTAGTTTTCCATTTAATATTTAGCATATATTTCATTTTATTTCAGCTTCATTTTAATGAATGAAGACAATTTTTAATAGTTTTAGTTTTAGTTAACAATATCAGCACTGGGACTAAACTATCATGGACATTTTTTTCAGTAGATATTATACTATTGACACTGGCTATTGTTATTGGTAATATTGTTAGATCCTTTATGATAAATGTCTTGTTTTTAATCATCTGTATTTCACTTAAAAAAAGTGTCTGCTAAATTAATTAATTTTAAATGTATAATGCAAGGTATATCTGCACAGTGGCGGCTCGTGGG
>NW_015509798.1:4640-4963 GCF_001515645.1 Sinocyclocheilus grahami
GTTTTTTTTTTTTCATTGTCCATTTGAATGAATGGAGAGGCGGGCCTTCCTTTGTGGTGACAGTAGTTTACAGTTGCTTGGAACATCTGGAGACTGTAATGATGGAGGAGCAACTTGTGGTGGCTGTCGCGCGTTGCCCAGCGCTGTATTTTTTTTAAAAGTTCCTGCTAATATGACAGTTTACTTAACAGCAAAGATTTTAGAGCACTAGCGCTATAATTCTTGATAAGACTGACAGGACAGCCGATTCGGTGGTTGCCTAGTAACATAAAAAAAAACTCCAGAGCACTGCTCTTTTCTAAAAAAAAAAAAGTAAAAAAAAA
>NW_015509798.1:4973-5589 GCF_001515645.1 Sinocyclocheilus grahami
AAAAAAAAAACGCATTCTGTCTGATCAGGGCCTAAAGCGACTGGTCTGTTGGCATCTATGTGTGGTTCTGTTTGGTATTGCAGCTTTACTTGTAGTTATAGAAAATACTCTAAACAAATGTAACACATCTAAGGAGAATGGAGCCTCTTCTCCGCCACCATTAAATGCAGAGCGCGCCTCTCATCGAGAGACCAGACTCTTCCCCCGTGCATGCACGCTGGTGTCCTCGTGGGTCCAGGAAGGGAGCCCGGGAGGATTCCTGCACAGCCAGAGACACGAGCTGCCAGACCCACGGTTCAGAAATGAGATGCAACCATGATGCAGCTGACAGGCTAGGATGCCGGGCCGTTAATCCTCTGAAGAGCTGTGGGCCAGGGAAGATGAGCCGCTGTGAAGAAGCCAGCCCTCGCGCCCCGGACCACAGAGAGGAGTGCGTGTGACCGCCGGACTCCACCCCTTTCCTGGACCCCTCCTTTCCGAACACTGCCCTCTTTTACGATTCCCCAGCACAATGAAGACACTAGATCCCCTGTTTATTTTGAACACTCCTTCCCCTCTGGACACTTTATTACCCGTTTTGGACATTTTATGTTTATTTTCTGTTAAATAAAAGCCT
>NW_015509798.1:13461-14017 GCF_001515645.1 Sinocyclocheilus grahami
TGTGTGTGTGTGTGTGTGTGTGTGTGTTTCTGTTTTAATTTTAGTTGAGGTTTTGGCTATTTTGTTGTGTGTTTTGTCATTTTTATTAGTTTTTGTATGCTTTTTTAAATGTTTTTATATTTTTTTACTTATAGTAATTTTAGTCCTTCTAAATAAACTAATGAAAATATGAAATGTTGCCTTGGCAACTAACTGAAATTGTGTATGTGTGTGTTTTATTTTATTTCAATTAATGTAAATACTTTTAAATCTTTCCCTGCCAAACACGGTATTTTCCGTTATTTATTAGATAACGCTTCCCAGCCAAACACAAGTATGGGTTCAATGCTATTACACATCTTCTGAATGATTCCACTATCACCCGATCAAAAACACAGGCTAGGGAGACAAATAATGTGATCATCAACAATAAATAGCATATAAATGTTACAGAGTGAAATGTTGATCCTGGAAGTGGTAAAGTAGAGGCTCCGTTCTTTATTTTGATGTAATGCATGCTCAGATATTCATACAACAAAATATTCTAGAGGCCATAAAATGTTAGTGAAAATGATCA
>NW_015509798.1:19917-20418 GCF_001515645.1 Sinocyclocheilus grahami
TTTTTAGGTCATTGTTTTATGAGTGACAAAGTGTGTTTGTTGGGTCATAACCTGTGCTAGTGTTTTGGAAGAATGGCTTGATTTGAGACTTGTATGAAGTGTTTTGGTAGTTTTACACCATTAACGTTATATAAAATATAAAGCTATGAGACTTTGCCCTCAGCCAAAACTATTTGCTTTTGAACAAAGAATAGATTAATGTGACCAAAGACTCACACCCAGCATTTACTGTAAATATGATTCTTCCTTTCATTTAGAAATTGTTAAAGCAATTACTTTCTATGTGTAATTACTAAAGTAAAGCCATTACTGATCTATGTGACTTAGATTAGCATTTAGGACAGAAGAAGCAGCTCAGACATATTTTTTTATGAAACAGATCTCATTTGAGATGTTTCTATCCACAGAGCAAAACTGCAAAGCTTTGCAACAGAACATTTAAGCAAAAGAAATGCATGCTTACCACCCTATATTTTTCCTAAAAGCCATTGTCACTTCTCA
>NW_015509798.1:22013-22492 GCF_001515645.1 Sinocyclocheilus grahami
CAGTTTGTGTCGCTCCCATCACTGTGTGTTTGACAACGAGGACAATGAGACCTTTCACAGTGTGCAATTGTATATATAATGTTATATTCTTTAGATTTCTGTGTTGCCGCTCCTCCAGTGAACTTTGTTTTAGCTCCTTCATTGTAATAATGCTGCTTCTTCTGTCTGTCAGATCTTGAGTTGTGTCTGATGGTCTTGTTTTGCTCAGGTGAGCCGAGTCCTCCGACAGTTCATGGACAGAGAGGCATCGGTAAGGCCTACAGACTCGGACTGATCAAACAGGACGATGGCGGGATGCCCATAGTGGAGTACATCGTGAAGTATAAAACGGTGTGTAAGCTCAACCACAGACACTTTTCACATTTCTGTTGGTCTCAGAAGTCATCTTAGTTGGGTGAACTTCTGTAGTGATAAATGGAAACCAAATCAAATATAAGTATTGCATAATTATTTGCTCCAATAGCAAAAGAAAAAAAAAA
>NW_015509798.1:24689-25077 GCF_001515645.1 Sinocyclocheilus grahami
GCTTTTCCTCCGTCTGGCATACAGTGAGTCTGCAGTGAAATGGCATTCATGCTGTGGCCTCATTTGCTTAAAGAATATGGATGCGTGAAGGAAACACTTTGAAGTCCTTTCATTCTCCTCAGAGGATCTGCAGGAGGTGATTCGCCATGAGTTTTCCTCTCCGTTACGGATATAAGGAACAAAGAGCCAACCAGAGCGTTTACTTCACTAAATACCAACAGTTACACCTACACTGCAGTTTCGTCCTGGTTTTGGGTGAATCTCAAAGAGCAAAGAATACGACGCTTATTTTAGGACCATTAAGTTATTATTTTTTTTTCACATTATTTATTTTAAGGGGTCATATGATTTAGTGAGGCGCCTGCTGTGCCTCGTGGTTTTTTTTTTT
>NW_015509798.1:26814-27064 GCF_001515645.1 Sinocyclocheilus grahami
CTCTGGAGGAGCAGGCACAGCAAAGCGCTTTCGAGGAGCTGGCACGGGAGCGAGCTCTGGGGCTGGAGCCAACACGGGAGCGAGCTCTGGGGGAACGGGCACTGGAGGGCGCTCTGGAAGGCGCTTACGAGGAGCGGGCACTGGGGCTGGAACCCTTGGTGGGCTTGACACATTAACGTCCTTTGGGCTTGCCACATTAACGTCCTTTGGGAGGTCCACGGGGCGATGGTAGTTGGCCCCGTGCCAGAAC
>NW_015509799.1:0-633 GCF_001515645.1 Sinocyclocheilus grahami
TCTGCTGGGTAATTGCCTCTGTAGTGCCTTGATTAAGTTGAGTGACACATCAAGGAAGTGTGCCTCAAAGCCATACTTCCCCCACCTGAGGAGCCTGTTATTATTTTGGAGTCACAGCCTAAAGTGTCCCCCCATGAAATGACTAATTATCCAACATTGGTTCCACAGGTCTCCCCTTTAAGAGAAAAGTGACTCCTTTGATAATGATATGAATCTCGGCTCTGTAAAGGAACGACACATTCCCCTGGTGGAGAAAAGCCCTCAGCAGCTCATCAAATACTCAACCTCCTCCTCTTTTATTCCACTGATCTTATTTCCCGTCTCGCATATGCATACATAATGACAGACACCCGTGAAGTGATATAGCACATGCACATTCTGAACATCTTGTTCCCTTAATATAACATCTGACCAAAAGTGAGAATCGTTTGTTGATTATGATCTGTCCCTAAAAAGCCAGACAGTTTTTCATAGTGCGGTGTCACACAGGGGTAAACCGAGGTTAGCTCGGCTTTCCTAATTGCTGCCATAACAGCAAAGCGTGTTTTAGCCATAATTAAAAGTGTGTGGTTTTTAGTGCGAGCGAGTCTGTGTTGTCTGCGTGTTTGAAGAGGCTGGGGTGGGTTTCTCTTC
>NW_015509799.1:2158-2590 GCF_001515645.1 Sinocyclocheilus grahami
CGGTCACCCTGAAATATGACTGCCGCCCCCACTGGATCCCCCATTCTTGGGCTAGAGTACTGTCAATCTGACGATGCCTTCATGCCACTAGATCAGAGTGCTGTCAATTGCTGCCTGATTGTTGCATACAAAGTTTGCATTTGGAGCACTCAACAATGCCGTTAGATCAGTGGGCTCTGTCAGTGCTTTGGCAAGGTAACAATTTTTTTTGCCATGCAATAAAGCTACGTTCAAAGGCCAATTTAAAATATTGGTACAGTAAATAAAGTGCACAAAATCAGTATTTTGTTTAGGCAGTATTTGTGGCACTTTTGTGGCACATTTGTCCAAATATTTGTGGCAGATTTGTCCAAAAGGTGTACGTCTTTTGCGCCAATGCATTGTTAAAGGTCATGTAATATTCCCATATAAACTTTAACATCCAATTAAAAA
>NW_015509799.1:6486-6958 GCF_001515645.1 Sinocyclocheilus grahami
TCAGGTGCCATGGGCGGTTTGCTGCCTGGTTAGTATGAAAAGATTATTTTCCCCTAAAAAGGCAGGAAGCTAAGTGAGAGAGATTCTTTCGGGCAGGGCGCTGGTGTAGGAGGGGATCAGATCTGATGCGGACTGACACTTTAAAACAGCTGCCAAATTGAAACCATTTATCAAAATCTGACATCTGAGATCCAGTCACCAAAAAAGCAGTTTATTTGTAAATTGATACTAATAGTGAGCATACATTGTCTGGGTGCTTTGATGCTGCGATATGTGGCAAAGGGAGACCGCCAGCTATCACCTCTTATATACTTATACATTCAAGAGGAAAACTCAATAAGAATGTAGACAGGTTTTTTTCAGGCCGACTTTTTTCTGTTCCCGGTGCCTCGGTTTTATGACACAGTCCTATAAATAAATAACCAAGTAAATACATAAAGCAGTAAGTAGGTAAATAAATAACTAAGTGAAT
>NW_015509799.1:8572-9002 GCF_001515645.1 Sinocyclocheilus grahami
GCCTTGTCATATTGGCACATTTTACTTTATCAGTTGCTCTTTATTAGCACAATAAGCTTATATGTGTGTGTGCAAGTGTTGTAATGTTGTATATGTATGTATGTGTGGTGGACCTCTGTTCACCAGGCTCAGTGTGTGTATGTGATTTATCATTGTTAGGGGACCTGTCGGATGGCTTGCTCTCCCGGGTCAGCTGATCTGCTCTCACCAGGCGCTTGAGAACCATCCTCCCATAATTGAGCCCCTGGAAAGAAAGCAAGGGGAAAACAGGAGGAAGAAAAGATAGGAGGAAGATAGAAACAGGCTTGTCGGAAGACAAGGGTTAGAGAGCCGAGAGCCGGGCCAATCTAGAGTCAAACAGACTCACCTTGTTACCTGTGCTGAATGAACTGTAGAGCGTCTGAGCGACTCCTCGTGCCCCATTCACCCA
>NW_015509799.1:9755-11282 GCF_001515645.1 Sinocyclocheilus grahami
CAAAAATGTTTTTAGTAGTCATACTGCTGCTGTTGTTTATGAATTATGCAACTTTTCAGGTTAATAATTTTGCAAGATGTCCTACATTTTGATGTTTGACTAACTGTACAGAGGCTATTTGAGTTGGAAGACCAAAGAACATTGTGTAAAGGTGAAATTACCAATATATTTATTTTTATTTAGTTGACCCAACTGAAAGTCATATGATTTACATACTGATCTTAAAAAAACGTCATTAATTAAAATAATATTTATTAATTGTTAATACTGTACTGTACTATTTAGTGTCCTAAGAACCAAATAGACAACTCAAGATACCTAGAAAAATAATTTTTCATATCAAGAGGATCTTAAGAAGCTGCAAAAAATGAGGAACCAGAAATCACAAAGTGGGACAATTCCTCCAATAGCTGACCCTGCAGAGGATCGCTCACAGTCCTCTTGGTAGCACAAGAGTGACTCCTGCCTTGTCCTTAACCTGTGACGCAAGGGACCCTCTGTAAGGTCCCATCACCTGATCCCCAGCATTGCCTGGGGCTCCCGGGTGAGGAAGAGAGGGTGTCAAATTGGGGCTTTGCAAAGAAAGTCCACCACCCTAGAGTAATAAAGATCACAGGATGACTAATTGTATGCCTGGCAGGCGGCAGATCTTTACACCTCAACAGTCAGCTAATAAGACAAAAGGCCCAGCGCCTGTCTCTCCCAGGGCCAGGTGGCACACCTCTGGAGCCCAGAGCGAGGTCAGGTGCTCGGGCTGACCGGCTGTAATCATCAGCGGGTCTACTTGAGGGCAACTGCCACCTTATCAATCATTGATTGAATTTCATTAGGGGTTCAACAGAGTGAGTATTGAGCCTCGAAGTGATATTGGGGTTATAGTGCAGCTTGACTACAGGGAACGCAGCGCTGATTTGTGCTGGCAGACTTAATTTGAGAGGGAATGTGCTGGACTTTTTGTTTGGGCAGAGAAAGTGTAATGTGAAATAGTTTGTAGAGACGTGTGAGGGGTACGTGTGTAAAGTAGCCGCAGGTTGTTTTATAGACGCCACATAAATAATGAAGTAAAGCTAAGTCCACTGAGCAGAACTGTGCAGTTTATTCACCTTGTGGCTGTTTGAAGTAATTTTATACCTCTCTCTCTTGCTTATTCGTTTTTCTTCATACCTCACGTTCTTATATTTCTCAAATAATTATTTTCTTTTTATATTTTACAGGCGAACAAAACAGTTTAGCTTTGCATTATATTTATTCATATTTTTTTTTATCCAAAGTGACTTTTAAATAAGGAATACAATGCTGTGAAACAAACATACAAAATAAATATATTTTGTAATTATTAAGATTATTTAATTGTATTTATTTTAATTTAAATAATAACATTTACACAATCTTGAAAAACACTTTTTTACTAATACTAATCATGTATATTAATAAGCATTATTATTAATATTAATTTTAGCAGCTGCAGTAAAATAACAAAATCTACAATAAAAATCAAACAACATTTCTCATAGAAAAAGTGAGTGG
>NW_015509799.1:11292-12002 GCF_001515645.1 Sinocyclocheilus grahami
CTTATGGTTAGTGGTTTGATCAGATCTCTAACCTGAAGTAAGAAAGACATTTTAGCACTAAACCAATACTTGTCCTTTAATAATTTCTTTATCAAATTAAAGTTCATATCGCAAACTCAGAACATACAGACTAGCAACTATGTTGTATTTGTGTGAAGATGTGAATAGCTAAGCACGAGTGAATGTGTGTGTGTGTTTTTACGTAAGTGCTTGTGTGTGCATTCATGTTGTGCCAAAGGGCCCGTGGCAGGGTATCGTAGCCAGCGAGCATCAGAGACATTAACTAACTTCTGTTTTATAATGGAGATTAATGAACTGAGCCGTGGCCAGGGGGAAGACAGGACAGGAGAGGAGAGCAAAGGAGAAACAGGGTACGTAAAAGAAGAGAGAGAGAGGGGTGTGCTGCCAGTGCCAAGGCCGTGTTGGTGACAGATTGCCCACTGGGTGTGGATGGCAGAACGCTGTTGAACGAGGGACAGGTTGGGCGACTGGGGCCGGACACAGGGAACTGCAGCGGGGAGGCAGACTGGAACAAGAGCCCCATACCTGGACAGCATCAGGCACGAGTGCAGGGGAGAACCAAACCATGGAGACACGTACAGATGGGCAGAGAAAGGGAGGGAGTACTGGCACGTATAATTAAGAAATACCCACAGGAACACCATAAGAGAGAGACAACCAGACATACAGTAAAACAAGAAATAGAAATT
>NW_015509799.1:13700-14011 GCF_001515645.1 Sinocyclocheilus grahami
TTTTTTGTAACTTCAGAAGATTAAATGGTTTATAAAGAGATTAAATAATATATAAATATATAAATATCTTTATTCAGTAAATTTTTAAAGCTTTATTTTAAGGTTAGTTTAAATGATAGTTTATAGTTTATGTAATTAATTATATGGTTATAATTTATATGATGCAATTTATATTAAATTATTTTTAATTAAATATATTTCTTATTACTTATTTGCGAGCTAATGTTCTTTATTCACTTCTAAAAAGGTTCAGATTTATTTTAAAGTTACGAAAAGTTTAGATTTAACAACAATGCACAAAATAATAATAA
>NW_015509800.1:0-481 GCF_001515645.1 Sinocyclocheilus grahami
GAATCTGAAGAAGGTAAGATTGTGAAGCTCATGCACCCTGACTGTTCCTTCCTGCCCCTATGAGCTTCAACTCGATTGCTGGCAAGAGATGTGTAGGAGAGCGAAAAAATGGTGCACATCAGAAGATTACAATGACTCATGCTCATTCCATTCAACCTATAGATACAGATGTGTCCACACACACACACACAGGAAGATGCTGTACGTAAACCATCCAGACCCAAACACATCTAACTCCATTGAAATCCATTCAAAATTGGCTGTGCATTCTGATGAAACCTTTTGCAAGAAACATATGATAAAAAATCTATTATTTAAAGAAGCTCATGCTCTTAAAATATTTACAATATTACCTTCTTATGATTCTGAGAGGTCTGGCAGTTATGTGTATATACACAAACACAGACACTGCTGTTCAAATGTTTGAGGTCAGTAACTCTTACCGAGTAAGATATTTTTCATTACCAAATCTTCATTAACC
>NW_015509800.1:2003-2590 GCF_001515645.1 Sinocyclocheilus grahami
TCCCTCTCCATGATGGGCATTATAGATCCCCGGCTAAAGGTCAGGCTATCACCGGTAGGACAGAGCAAAAAGACCCAAGTAAACTCTATCAAACTCTGCTGCTTGAATGTTCACTCTCTATCTCTCTCGCTTTTCATCTCTTAGTTGGGTGTGCTCATAGCTGGCAACCTTGTGAGGAAGATTGTGACGAGCGGGAGTGGGGCCGAGAGCCGTGGGAACAGAGCGAGGCCGGTGGAGTAATTGATAATGAGCGACACCGGCACCACTGCTGCGCTCCTGGGTCGAGGAGGGGGGGCTGCCGTCTGAGAGGGAGTGGAGGAGTCGGCCCCATTCGCCAGGAGGCCGGAGCCTGCTGCCGTCCGGCATGATTGGGGAGGAGCAGGGAATAGGGGACTCGCTGCTGGCTGCCCTCAACAGGAGGAGCCATCGCCGTCCGCCAGGAGGCAGAGGAGCGGTGGGCCGTCCACCAAAGATGTCCAGTACCATCGCATGGCACCGCGAGTGAGAGCCTCTCAGTCAGTTGAGGACCAAGTTGCAGTGTGTCTGGGAACCGGACCGATAATTTTTTTTTTCTTTTCCTCTCTCCC
>NW_015509800.1:2934-6216 GCF_001515645.1 Sinocyclocheilus grahami
AGCTATGACAGTGAAAGACGAGAGAGGACCAGGCCTGGACTTTATTTTGTGTTTTGGTTCTGTTTGTGTTTTGTGTTAATTTTATTATTAAAGTTTTGTTTAAATGTTCGCCGGTTCCCGCCTCCATCTTCCCGATCTACAAACTTTGTTACAAAGATGCTTAATTGTTTTCCTCTTTGTACAAAATATAACTTGAGCGTATTTCTTATAACATAATTTGTCTGCAACATCTTTCCAAGTTTGAGTGTTGCCAAGATTATAGAAAATTTTAACACTATCAAATATTCTGCAGAGTACTGGAGAGTAAAATAAATACAAGCTCAAGGTTGGAAAAACGAGTCAGTTATGATTCAGAACAAGTTCATAAATAATACATACATTAAAAAAATATAATTTTTATGGTGTATGGTTTTGTTAATGATTCTTAAATGTACATGATTTCATCGATGAATACTGGGTTATAAACAATTATGTCCCCCTAAAGCTGCTTTTTTCCGTCGGGTCAAACGGTTCTCATTGCTCAACCATTCCATTCCAGTAAAGATATGGTTTCATTTTCCACTGTGGGGATGATAACAGAGCTCATAATACAAATGCATCAGCCGTTGGCTTGGTAACGCAAGTGTTTACAGATGGTATGTTAAAACTGGTAGCCAGGCAGCAAACTATTGACCAATCCTGAGTGGCGACGTCACTGCACACATTCTGACAGTATGGTTCCGGGCTGAGAATGGTTTATAACCTTGCCTTGCCAAACTTGAAATTTTTTATTTAAAATTTTACAAAATAAAATTTTGTGTCCTGTGTCATGCTGGAGATTATTGTATTTATAGAATTTGCACTCAAAAGTTGCTCAAATATAAGGCAATGTGACTTTATGTTTGCGTAATATAAATGCAGCTGATTCTCCTGACACTTTGCATAGTATAAAAGGCAGATGGTCCTCTTAGTAGCATGAAAAACTAAATTTGTGAAAGCAAGGAAAAAGCACTCCCATTACAATGAATGGAGCTGTCATCACGTTAATGAGCTCACAGAGTTTTGTATAAGCAAATACATAGAATAATGTACAAAATTGTTCAATGTGACACCATACTAAAACACTCAGGAAAAAAAACTAAGAAAAAAAGAAAAGAAATAATGCTTTAGCTAAATTGTGAGATCACAGTCTACATATAACTAAGTAGAGAGAGAAAAGTCAACATATATTTCTGTTCTTCTATAAAATTAATAAAAAGGCAACTTATCTATCTAACAATTTACAATACAACCAGTGAGGTCACTTTCATGAATGAATTACTCTTATAAGACAGTTCTTTTAAATGACTCACTTTTTAATGAGTCTCAAACGGCAGACTTGCTCACTGAATCTATCTGGGCAGTTACTGGATTCACATCTGACTCAATCACTTTCGGTGAATTCTGACTGGTGCTTCCTGAAAAGTACTAACAGAATTGTTAAATGAAATTATGAAGGAACCAGAATCATTAAGTGGAATCAGAACCAGAACTGTTAAAATTCCTTAGGATTCCCATCACTACTCAGCACTAGCGTAAACCTTGTTGTAAATGTCAGTCTACTTCATGAATCTGATATCTTGCGGCATCAGCCTTTGTTGTAATTGATTAATGCACTCTTCTGCCCTCAGCTAGGTGTTCCTCTCTCTGTTTGTGTCTTTCTTTCTTGTGTTAATCATTGTTGTAGCATTTGTTCTGGTATACTGTCACCAAAAGCTTTATACGCCTGAATAGGTATAGAGAACAAACACAATCTTTGTCACAATCCGCTTTCATTTGGATGACACAGAAACTTGTAAATCTATTGCATTAAATTCTTTCTAATCTATTTAAACTATATATTTGATGCATTTACATTCATACACGACATAAAATATGTATTTGCAGTGTAATCCTGCACTACTGCAACAATAAGGATATTTTCAGATCTATTTTATGGACAACAGAGCTAACAGCCTCCACAGGGAGCAATGAAACAACATGTTATGAGAAAACAGAAATTTTTGGAAATCTACAAAGCTGTGCAAGGAAGACATTAACTTGTCAATCAAGAGATCAAAAACGCAGTGCCAACCAGCTGAATTGTGCCGCTTATTTCCACTCTTCTGTGAATGAATTGTATCTCTGGATATTATTCTAATTACACAGATCTGTCTCTAATGCAACAATGGATCACAGACTGTGATTGTGTCTAGCTTTTAACCGCTACTGGGCCATAATGACTGTGTGAAATCAAGTACGGCCTCGTGTTAAGATAATGTATACGCTTCTCTCACGACGCAGAGGATGAATTAGAGCACATGGCCCCATTGGCTTGCCAGGCTTGGGGGAATTCAGGATGGAAATGAGCCGTGAGTGATGTGATTTGTTGGACAATCTGCCGGACTCTTCACGCGTCTGCCCACTGCAGCACAGCGACGCGCTGCAATCAGCCAGTGCAAAGCTCCCATTATGTTCCGCCATTACTGCCACACAATAGCAGGTATTATCAGTCAAACGAGCGAGTGACTTTGACTTGCGTGTGGAGGAATTGGTAGTGACGGTTTTAGTTGCCGCACAGGCAATAAAGGTAGATGTGATAATGCGACATAAGCCGTAATCATAAAGGTTGTGGCATTTGTTATTTCTGCCAGTGCGTTTGTACATGTGTCAGCGGGGCTTTTCAATGCACGTATGTGTGGCTTTGTGGATTAAGTATTACAATGCACAGCTGTGCCCAGACTCACTGATTAAATGGCTCTGTATTAGTGGTCCATAGCAAACGGCCCCGTCTCCACCTGTCAATGCTTCCAGCCCTGAAGTTTAAAGCATTCAGCGTCGCAGCGGCTAGAATGGGCTCATAACCTCTGCAAGTACCTGCTATAATTGCACACTGATTATCATTACTCACGTTGCCATTACTGCAGCACGAACGTCATTAGCAGGCTGCCCTAATGCCATTTCGGACGGTTCACTATTCCCTTTTGTTCAACTTTATATTCCTGAGTACTAACTCAAAGCATTGTCAGGCCAAATTGATTGAGTGAGAAGCTTTTTTGTAGAGTTGAGGTGCTTTTGTTATGTAAAATGTGTAATTTGCATCTGCTAACATATGGTTAATGCCCCTTAGTTTCGGAGGATTTCATGGTACACGAATCGCAGATGCAACTCGAATCTCTGCTTTGTGCTTTAACTGACCCTTTCGTAACAATCCACCCTCTCATTCTGAAGCAATTTTATCAGTTAGTGCCCCCAAACAATCAGACCAGCAGGTGGGGCTAATCC
>NW_015509800.1:6226-6931 GCF_001515645.1 Sinocyclocheilus grahami
GCAGAACCATCCAGAGACTCTCGGACAGAGAGATTGAATTTAGACTGAGTAAAGGCACCCAATCTCGGCACTTAAATTGACATGATTTGCTTTGCATTTGCTGCAACTGAGTGGAATATTATCGTCTCTTAGTGGGCCTGGAGGAACCTGAGATGCAGAGAACTGTCTGATTCTTTTCCAGTTAAGTTTTGCTTATAAGATATTCCTCTAAGCGGGCCTTCAAAAAGTCATCACCTGCTGCTCTTTGCTATTTCATGTCGACTTCTCAGCATAACCTAATTCCTGGAAGCACTCTAAAAGTCACACGTCTAATGGCATAAACCAAAAAACAACACAAGGTTTGACACACTGCTCTTAGTAACAAAACATCAAATAGTCTACCGTTTATTTAAGACAGATGTTTGCTAGTTTAGTAATTTCTTTGTCATCAAGGGCTTCAGGGAAATAGCTCTGCATGTTAATTTATTTCTATCTACTTACGCTCTTATTGCTCAACATACATGATATCAAATATCTACACACATTTATATTTATTCATTCACGTTTGTATATTCCAAGTGACTTCAAGGGCTATTATAGTACATTTTATCAGAATATATGGCCCCTGGGAATTGAGCCCATGACCTTGGTTTTGTTAGCACCATGCTATACCAGATAAACTACTGTACAGAAACATATATACAATATATGCATACTGCAGGAACA
>NW_015509800.1:9124-10259 GCF_001515645.1 Sinocyclocheilus grahami
AATAGCCGTGCTGCTCCTTTCCATACAGTATAATAGAGGTGAATGGGGACTGGGTCTGTCAAGCTATAACATGACAAAAGCAGCATAAAATCATCATAAAAAAATACCACAAATTGTGATCTTTATGATTAATGCACTACATTACAAGTCTTCTGAAGACCTACAACAACTTTATGGGAAGATCAGATCAAAATTTAAGTCGTTATTCCTTATATCGTCAAAATGGCTAGTCAGCAAATGCGTCTCGTGATCAAAATAACATTTATGTCAGATTACCTGATATATGTCAGATTTAAAACCTTGAGCAATTAGTACGATTTTCAATAATTAATGTGAACTATGGATTTCGGTCTTTCATATGTCTGTAGTTGACTTGGAATTTAGCACACAAGTCCTATAGACCACAGAACAAAAGTAAGGTTTGGAACAATATAAGGGCGAGGAAATTACAACAGATTTTTCATTTTCTAGTGAAGCACTGTATCGCTTTGAATTTTTAATCTTACTGCCCTTCTCTGAGTTATTTTTGTACATTATTCAAACTGCAGAAGCACTCCCGGCTAGCACACTCAGTGCCATGAACTTTCAACCACACACAGACTGCAAGATATACATCACAGAAATTGTAACAAATGGCACTTGCACTCGCAGAACCACCCAAGTCTCATTTTGAGCACACACATGTATATCTACACTCACATACGGCACACGAACATACCTTCTGGCAACAGTCCCTGGGATTTTTTTGCTCTGATGTAATAGTGGAATGCATATTGGAACTGTTCACAGTGGACCGACTCTTCAGTACAGCTATCACAGATGGTAGAGAGTGGCGAAATCACCTGCTCAGGCTGTAGAATTACAGCATAATTGGCTTCTAAAGCAGAGCCTGGCCATGTGAAACAATGCAACTCCAATTGACCTCTCTTCTGCACTCTCCACACACACAATCACATGTAGAGAAGCACAAACACCGCAGCTTCCGCTGTGCTACTCCATTCGAGGCCTCAGATTTCAGCACCGGACAGCTCCCTGTCTGCCAAAGCACTCCGGCGTTGCATTGTTTCAGCACCACCACCATTAGACAGCTCTCATGTTAACAGCTATTGGCAAAGAAGATCTTTTCCTCTTTGTC
>NW_015509800.1:10397-14010 GCF_001515645.1 Sinocyclocheilus grahami
AGAGAGAGGGCAGGGCACAGGGCTTTGGCGTCACATTCTGCACACTTTTAGCTGACGCTGAAGTTTTGGCACTAAACATATTAAGAAATTCCAGCTTCACTGAGAGGTTTTGTCAGGTAACCTAAAATTGTGCTTCAAATGTGTTTCAAAATGTGCATGTGGTAACAACTAAATTAAATGGTTTATTCCAGTTTAAATATCACTTATTTTTACTGAATAAACATGACAAACAGATCAGGTAGAAATTGTTCTTTAAAGCAACAGTGTACTAAAAAAATGTAATTCGTTCATCTACTTATGAATAATTCAGTCTGATTTGTAAACTGGATCAAACACTTCACTGAAAAGCTTACCCACTAGAATAATTTGTTCACCAATCATGTTCAACTCACTGGCTCAATGATACATTCACAGTGGTTCTCAAGTTAGCAGCTCACTGGAGGGAAATCAGTGAATAATGTGTTAAATCTGTCTGTTGCTCATGTTGCTTGAACTCAGATTATAGTGCACAAGTTGCATGGACTACAAATATGGGTTATTTGTAGGTCTGAGTAAACATTGATTTTTCAGATTAATCACAATCCTGATATTATTAAAATCCTAAAACAGATCCTTACTCTATGGGTATGTGCACAAACCAGCAGTTTAAATGGATACTTCATTTACCCACCCTCATGTTGTTCCAAACCTTTATGAGTTTCTTTCTTCTGGAACATAAAAGAATATATTTTGAGAAAAGGCTCAATGGTTTTTGTCCATACATTGTAAGCCAATAGTAACCAAAACTGTTTTGTTGCCAACTTTTTTGAAAAGATCTTCCTTTGTGTTCCACAGAAGAAAGAAATGTGAATTTGTGACACCTGAGGAGAGAATCCTTCTGGCTTATTTACACATTCATTCACCCAGGAAACTCAAGCCGCTGTAGTTATGATGTCATTTCACTTTTTTTTTCGTCACTACAACATAGCACCAACTCAAAATTTGCCTTTATTTTACTTCAGTTAGTGTCCATTTTGGTTGTGTTGGCTTTTATATTTTTTAAATAAATAGTAACTAAGCTGCATACTTTGGGCCCTGATGTTAATTTTTAACATTAATATTTTCACATTGCACCAAGTTAGAAGATTCACAGCACAATTTACAGCATTAGCTGGGAGAGAATGTCTTAGATAATATATGGACAATATAACTGAAATATACTTAAAATAATTAGAACTACATTGAGAGCTTGTGAATAGGAATCAAACGAAATCAGGAAATTTAAAATCAATACCAACCCTAGTTTATCATCATCTTTGGAGCTTAAAAGCCATAGTCACTATGAACAAACAACCTAGAAAAGATTCTTCAAAATATAATTTTTTTGGTACACAGAAGTAATATAAAAACAGGTTTAAAAGGGCATTAGATAAATATCCTTCCTTTAAATGTAACGACTACAAATACACTACCATTCAAAAGTTTGGTGTCAGTAAGATTTTCAAAAATAAATTAATACTTTTATTCAGCAAGGACGTCAAATTGATTAAAAGTGACATTTATAATGTTACAAAAGATTTCTATTTTACATAAATAATGTTCTCTTAAACTTAAACTAAGCTTTTAAAGAATACTGAAAAAAAAATCCACAAAAATGTTTCAGCAGCACAACTGTTTTCAACACTGATAATAAGATGTTTCTTAATCACCAAATCAGCATTTAGAATGAAGGATCATGTGACACTGAAGACTGGAGTAATGGCTGCTAAAATCAGCTTTGCCATCACATGCATAAATTATATATTTTTAAAATACATTAAAATAGAAAGCAGTTATTTTATATTGAAATAATATTTCACAATATTACTGTTTTACTGTGGTTTTCACCAAATAAATGCAGCTCTGACGAGCATAAGAGATTTTCAAAAGCGTTAAAATCATATTACAGACCTCAGACTTCTGTACAGTGTGTATTTACTTTACATCGTACATTATCTCCCACGCTGGAAGCAACCTTATAACTAACCATATTGATTAATGTGATCTTTATTTAAAGTTATGCTTTATCTTGCTGCATAGTCCAACAGCTAATTGTTATCATGCAGCCATGACAAAATACAAGAATTTTAATAAAACACTGAGCCTAAGACGATATTATTTAAACTGAACTGAGCTGGATGTTGACATCACTGAATTCAATGATGAACTGTCTTTAACTGAAAAATGAGTGTTTACTATTGTCATTTTGCATTATTGACACTATTTTCCTAATTAATGCTGTTCAGTTGCTTTGTCACAATCTGTATTGTTAAAAGCGCTATATAAAAAATAAAGGTGACTTAATATAAAAACAGGTTTAAAAGGGCATTAGATGAATATCCTTCCTTTAAATGTAACGACTACAAATACACTACCAAAAAATAAATTAATACTTTTATTCAGCAAGGACGTCAAAATGATTAAAAGTGACATTTATAATGTTACAAAAGATTTCTATTTTACATAAATAATGTTCTCTTAAACTTAAACTAAGCTTTTAAAGAATACTGAAAAAAAATCCACAAAAATGTTTCAGCAGCAAAACTGTTTTCAACACTGATAATAAGATGTTTCTTAATCACCAAATCAGCATTTAGAATGAAGGATCATGTGACACTGAAAACTGGAGTAATGGCTGCTAAAAATCAGCTTTGCCATCACATGCATAAATTATATATTTTTAAAATACATTAAAATAGAAAGCAGTTATTTTAAATTGAAATAATATTTCACAATATTACTGTTTTACTATGGTTTTCACCAAATAAATGCAGCTCTGACGAGCATAAGAGATTTTCAAAAGCGTTAAAAACATATTACAGACCTCAGACTTCTGTACAGTGTGTATTTACTTTACATCGTACATTATCTCCCACGCTGGAAGCAACCTTATAACTAACCATATTGATTAATGTGATCTTTATTTAAAGTTATGCTTTATCTTGCTGCATAGTCCAACAGCTAATTGTTATCATGCAGCCATGACAAAATACAAGAATTTTAATAAAACACTGAGCCTAAGACGAAAGCCAGCAGCTGATGTATCTAACCGAGCGAGAAGCAGCAGGGGGATGAAAAGCAAAAGTAGTAATGGCTGAAAAGAAAACCATATCACCACCAGAGTATGAAAGAGACACCAACAGCCATATGCAGTAAAGGGGGATGAAGAGAAACTAAGAGAGACATACAAGAGGGGACAGAAAGCAGAATGAATAGCATTCCGTCCCCATCAAGAGACAAGTAATGGAGAACAACACAGAGAAACAGCAGACACATGGGAACTCCGAGGATACACTTTACTCAGCACAAAGCCCAAGGGTTTTAGGACCAGCAGTAAATGGAGAGTGACATTTTAAACAGTATGCATAATGAATAAGCCAAAGTGAGGAGAAAAACACAACCAAGGCATAGCAGCTGCCATCACAGTCAGTGATCGAATGAGAGTGTGTGGCCAGACTTAAATATACCCTTACCGCTGACAAGGTGTGCTTCACACAGTGTGCTGAGATTTAATTCACTGAGTTAGAGAGAATATATCACTTTGATCTCGGCACTATGAGGAATGTGGACTCTGGCATTCCTTTATGTCTAAGGC
>NW_015509801.1:0-992 GCF_001515645.1 Sinocyclocheilus grahami
ATATATATTAGTGGTGTCAAAATTAGCGTGTTAATGCAGGCGATTCATTTTTTCAGTATTTTTATTAATTAAATTTTTTTTTCAAACGAGTTCAAGCGAGCGCGGAAACGGTACGGTAGTAGGCTACTCGGCGCACGCTCTTCAATTGCACGCACAAAGGCGCCGGCACGCGCTGTAGCCTTTATTATTTCATATCAAAGCGCGAAAGAAACTAAGTGCATGCAATGTCGTGGTCAGTTAAGTCATGAAAGCGATTAAAGCTGCCTTAAAACTGTGCATGCACGTATTAGGCTATATGAGTCACATATATGAGCCACAAAAGGGCATCTGCTGCGACTGGCACAGCTGTGGATGGGGTTTTCTGACACAGCTGCAGAATCGCTATCAAGAGATTCCGGATGCACGATTTTTAAAATCCGAGGCTGCTAATGATCGTTATTCTTGGTGCCTAAATTTTTCGGGAAGTTGTGGCCTAATTGTTAGAAAGTCGGACTCGTAAACCCAAAGGTTGCGGGTTCGATTCTCATACCGGCAGGGATTGTAGGTGGGGGGAATGTACAGCGCTCTCTCCCACCTTCAATACCACGACTGAGGTGCCCTTGAGCAAGGCACCGAACCCCCAACTGCTCCCCGGGTGCCGCAGCACAAAAATGGCTGCCCACTGCTCCGGGTGTGTGTGTGTTCACTGCTGTGTGTGTGCACTTTGGATGGGTTAAATGCAGAGCACTAATTCCTAGTATGGGTCACCATACTTGGCCACATGTCACTTCACTCACTTTAAAGGGTCATGAAACCACAGACTACTTTTTCTGAGATTTTAGCAGAGGTGTTTGTGTTGCACATCATAGACAATGTTAGCATCTGATCATTTTAACTGTTGGAGAAAACTGGTTAATTTTAAGCTATTTTGCGCTATTTTCATCTTCCGGGTTTAAAATCTACATTGCGTTGACGTCACAATTTGTGACGTGGCAATGGACTATAGTACATCG
>NW_015509801.1:3588-9947 GCF_001515645.1 Sinocyclocheilus grahami
TATATTTCCACACTTCCCGAATTTCATTAAGCAGAACAACCATTTATAACTAATAAGAATAGAGTAAGAAGAAATGTTTCTTGAGTGCCAAATTACCATATTAGAATAATTTCTGAAGGAAATATATATTTACTATATTAGTATTTTAGACTGTATTTTTGGTCAAATAAATGCAGCTTTGGTGAGCAAAAGAAACTTCTTTCAAAAGCACAAAATTTTGAAGTATATATTTCTGTCCGAATGGCTTTAGAAAACGTATAGCATATAAGAAACTTGCCATGGTCATATTTGGTCACTAAGAACGGTTGTTGAAGATTCTTCCAAATATCATATTAAACAAAATATCACATTAAGAAAGTTGTACAAGTTTGGAAATGACATGAGGGTGAGTAAATAAAGGAAAGAAAGGAACAGGTTGCACAAAAGTAATTACTGCCTTTGTTCTCTTATACACTACAAACTTAGTAGCTGTAGATAAAGTAAAATAACTGTGAGGCAAAATTGATATGTTTGTGGGAAGCAAACAAGCCTCTTCTTCGTGAAATCAATAAAGGCACGAGTGTTTGTATTTTCTCTAAAATCGCAAGCCCGCCCACTCATGAAGACATGAAGTCCAGATTGATTTTCTGTCCACTACTTCTGTTTGTTCCAGCCTCCCCTTTTCACCAAGTTCCTGCTTTTCCTGTCCGTCTTAGAAAACCAAATCTTAATCACTTTAGCCCTCGAGACAGAGGGGTGTGGTAGGGGTCAGGGGCCGCCTTCCTAACTTGTGATTTTCCTTGCATACTTTGGCATTTCGATATCCTGGTTTTCACCTAACCAAGCGCTCCATTGATTCCCAATAAATAGCTTTGAACTCTCCTTGCCCTGCTCTATTTCCTCAGAAACTGTAAAGATTTTTGGCGCTCCTGTGAGCGTTTGATTTGAAGGGCTGTCCTCCTCCCCTGGGCTTCAGTTGGTTTACTGAAGACTGCGTCTGAGAGAAGAGGTAGAGGACGTAAAGTTCTGTTGGCGTTCTTATCCTAGATTTAACTAATGGTCACCTACACATGCGACCTTGTCTTGGACATCTGCTGGAGAGAGAGAAAGAGGGCGCCCTGCCAAACGCTTTGCTGCTAATTAATTCACTATTGTCTGCTTTGTAAACGGAAACCAGTTTGGCTCTAGCTCCAACACAGAGTTTCGCTCACGCAATCTGGATATACATTTCTTGGAGGTGGTGACCTTGTGCTGTTTATTGACTTTCCAAGGTTGTGTGAGTGTGTGTTCGATTTCCAGGTCATTCAGTCTGAGGTTTTTTTCAGCGCACCAATATTATTTACCTGAATAAGGTATAAAAACGATCTACATGCTGACCACGAGCTGTTTATGAATTTGACATTGATATGATCCAGTTCATGCTAAACTCAACTCACTCATCTACAAAAACAGTATAAAGAGGACAACATGGACAACTCATGGAAAAATACGGCTTTAAGAATGGAAGTCCCACCTTTCAATTAAAAACAGCCAGTGAGGGTTTTTGTTGAGTGATTTGTAAAAAAGGCGCTAAATTTATGATGCCATATTATTTCAGATTTTTATGGAAGCCTCTTTCTGCTTCAGACTAAAAAAATCTGAGTTTAAAATAGAAATAAAGTCTCATTGTGAGATAAATTTGTAGTTACAAAATATAAAGTAGCATTGCAAGATATGAAGCTGCAGCTACTAGAAACAAAGTAACAATTATAAGATGTAAACTATTTGTCATAATGGGACTTATATTTTGAAATATAAATTTGCAATTGCAAGATATAAAGTCACATTGCAAGATATAAAGTTGCAACCGCTAGAGACTTAGTCACAATTATGAGATATAGTCAAATTGTGACAAATTTGTTTATGAGAAATAGTCACATTTTTAAGTGAGATATACATTTGTAATTATGAAATATTAAGTCACATTGTGAAATACAAAAGTTGCAACTGAAACAAAGTTCCTAGATAGCACACGTATGTCTGCAAGATCTCAGTTCTTCATCTGAAAAGCATCTGATAGACATATTTAAGATGTCAATTTTACATACATTCTAAATCATAAACATCTTAAAGACATCTTCTAAACGTCTATTTGACATCTGATAGGAAATGTCATATTGACGTATTGCAGATGAGCAAACACTCTAAAAAATATGTCTAGTAGATGTAAATGCAGACATCAGATAGACGTCTTCATGATTTACGTGTGCTATCGGGGTTGCAATTACGAGATATAAAATCCTATTGTGACAAAATTGGGTTTACGAGAAGTATCACAATTGTCGCAATTACTTTTATATGTGTATTTTTATACTCTAACATATACACAGACTTGACAGATTTGACATGTAAGTTTAACAAACACTTGAAATGTTGTGTCATTCTTAATTAAGTAGATGTGCTGTAGGTGCAGGTAGAAATTAGCTGCCCAATGGCAATAGCAAGATGGCTGCCAAGTGAACTGTTTAGCTGTAAAATGACTGTTTTCTATCACAAACCAGTCAATCAAGCTTTCACTGTAGTTTATTTCAAAATGTTATTCAATTCATTTTTAACAAGTAATGAGAGTGTCCTAGCTTGTTTATATGGCTGCTGTCTGCACTGCTTTTGCTTAGTAATTAATTCCTTTTGACTGGTAATGAGAGTGTCATCAAAGCATTCACTGACATTTTCTCATTGGGTACGTCGTTCTTGTTAACTGTCTCTCTTTTGTTCCCTCCCATTCACTGTCTTCAGTCTTTATTTCTCTCAGGTTCACCCCCCTTTTTCTATATCTTCCTTGTCCCTTCAAAGCGCTTAGCCAGACCACCTGGGGACAGAGACAGACAGTTTCAGATTTAGTTGCATCTCAGTTGCCACAGGCAGGCGCCTTCAGCTATGATAGCTTTCTGCCTCTCTTTCGGTTTTCCGAGGGCAACTCAAAGACTAACTAGGCTTTGAATCATCCCTTTGTTTCAATGTCTGTCTGGTCTTGTTAAACAAATAAGAGTGGTGTCATAAATTTGGCTGCAATTTTGAGAGAAATACAGCATGCAACCAATAAAGGGTGGATAGTAGTCATAGTCTAAAATTCTGTCCGCATTTACTGATACTTACATTGAATAAGTAAGTAAATGATAACAAATGTTTCATTTATGTGAACTATTTTTTAACACAGAATGTTGGGTAATGATTCCACAATGTTTTTTGCAATATACATGAGACTAGTTTTTTGTCTTCAAATCGTAGATCAAGTCAAAAACAGTTACTACATTGGTCTGGATGGCTCCTTGCGTCTGGTATTGGCCAATGGCATGGAAGTGTCTCTTCACACGGAGCCTCACCTGCTGTCAGGAACAGTCAACCCAACCATAAGCAAGAGAAATGTCACTCTGCCCATTGATAATGGACTCAACCTGGTGGAATGGAGACAACGGAAAGAACAGGCACGAGGACAGGTCACAGTGTATGGACGCAGACTCAGGGTAAGAACATCATCAAGTTTTATTTTCACATTTAATAATACTACTATTAGAATTTTGTACTCTTACATGAATTTCAGAGTCTAATATTTCTAAAAAAGCTGGCAGTACTGTGCTGTTATTGGAAAAGGTGGTAAAATCAAAGAAGTTTTTTTTTAAATCAAGACCACATAGCCATTTTTGCTCAAGTGTTACTAGAGAGCATTTGGAAGTATTTTAGACACATTTAAGAAATAATTATGAGAGCTATGAGGCCCACTAGCAGCACATCCAAGGCCAAATTGTCAGAAATCAATGCAAAAGCTACTATTTATGCTGTTGATAAACTGTTTATTCATTTGGAAAATGCTTTTATCCCAAGCAATTTACAGAAAAATTAATTAATTAATAAATATATCTAATCTTGTAAGTTGTGTTTCTGATTATGATCTAATGTCACAAAATTCAGAAAGAATTCTATAGAAAACACCTTGAATCTGAAAAAAAAAACAGTGAAATTGAAATTTATGCAGTTATGTTGTCGGTGTACTTTGAAAGTACTGTGAAGTTTGATTGACTTTAAGTGGTTCATATTTTATATTGTTTTGTAATATTCATTTATGATTTTATGATTAAATAATAAATATCAGTAACAATAATCGACTAATAATTTGTTGAAATACTTTTAAAACTAAGATTAATTATTCATTATTCATATTGCCTAATCTTTGCATTTTGCATTTGTTTTTTATTTTTATTCATCAAATAGAAATTGTCATTGTGTTTTGTGACACTTACTGTACAACCTACCTGTCATCAGAACCTCACATAGTCAGGTAATTGTGCACAGACCCTAGCGTTACCTCATCGTTGTCATCTGCTCATCCTGAGTTCATTTTATACCTTGCAGTCACACCTCTACATAGCAGCTCATCTGAGCATCAAGGCCCCTGTACTTGGAGTAATTGCATCCTGATTATAATCTCTATTGCTTCTTCTCATCAGTCTCATAGTCAAACGCTGTACCTGTCTTTTAGACTGATCACTCTTAATATGGCTGCCCCATAGAGTCTGGCCAGGCCATATTGGTCAAGTAGCTGCCTCCCAAGGTCAGCGTGTGCATGTAAGCGTGTGTGTGTGTCTGTGTCTCAGTGGTCTATCCATCATTGAGCAGCTCTCTGACCCTGAGGGCTGAGGTCAGGGTTGACTCTCTCATGATCTTTAAAACCCAAAGGGTTTCCTCAGACAGCACCTGATATCTTCATAATTCTTGTGCAACCAGTAATGGGACCACCTCACAGCTTTTGCAAGATGATATATGTGCATATATACACACTACCATTTAAAACTTTTGGGGTCAGTAATTATAATTTTTTTTAATCGTTTTGTCCTTTTTTTCAGCAAGGATGCATTAATTTGATCTAAAGTGATAATAAAGATTTATATTAAAATATTTTTATTTCAAATTGCAGTTATTTTGAACTTTCTATTCATCAAAGAATCCTGAAAAAAAATGTATCATGGTTTTCAAAAAAATAGAAGGGCTCCTTTTCCCGAGTTTAGCCCAGGGAGGGCTCCTGTCCCCGAGTGTAGCCCAGTGAGGGTCCCTGTCCCCAAGTGTAACCCAGTGAGGGCTCCAGTCCCCGAGTTTAGCCCAGAGAGGGCTCCAGTCCCCGAGTTTAGCCCAGAGAAGGTTCCAGTCCCCGTGTCTAGCACAGAAAGGGCTCCAGTTCCCATGTCCAGATCCCAAGTTAGGCCTACGGAGGGCCTCTAAAGACGATATTCTCCCCAATTATTTTTTTGGGGGGGGGGAGCTATGTTCTGCCCATAGTGTCTGGGCCGAGTGGCGAAGCCGAGGCCGTCCAGCCATGGCCTCCTGAGTTCCCTACTCCGCCATGGCCTTCTGAACTGTCTGCTCCGCCATGGACTCCTGAACTGCTTGCTCAGCCATGGCGTCCCGAACTGCCTGTGCCGCCATGGCACCCTGGACTGCCTGATTCCGCCATGGCCCCTGAGCTCCCTGTGCTGCCATGGCACCCTGGACTGCTTGCCTGGAGATATTCCCTGTGTCCCAGTCCTGCACCAGCCTCCAGGGCGCCCACCCCCCCCGTCAAAACGCACCTTCCAGGAGGGGGGAGTAATGTCAGACTCTGTTCCGTGTTTTAAGTGCGTTTTCCTCCCCCCACGTGCTCCATTTGTAATGGGGAGACAGGGACGAGAGACGTGCAGATCCATTTGCAAGCTTTTATTCAAAGACGTGGTCACAAAACAGACAATGGCGAACAGGTATGTTGTAGGCAAGACAAAAGAGTAATCCAAGGACAGGCGTGGGTCAAATGACGGTGAACATAATCCAGAGGGCGAAGCAAACGGGTAATCCAACAGACAGGTTATATTCCAGGCAAGGTGCAAACATAGTCCAAACCAGCAAGACAAAGGGATAATCCAAGACAGGCTAATAATCAGGAAACAGGCAATCAGGAAACAAGACATGGCTAGACTAAGACTAGGATCTGAGACTGGAAACTAAGACAGGAAAACTAAACTTGCTCCGTAATGTAGCTATCGCTAGGAGAGTGATAAACGGTAAACAATACTCGGCGGTCTGAGCAGGAACTGATTGGCTGTTATATAGTGTGTGTGATTGGTCTCTTGTGACACCATGTCTATTTCATGCCCATATTTGGTCTTTCCTGTTTCCGGTTCCTATTATGTTTATTGATCCCAGGTGTTTCTCGTCATCCCCTCGTCATGTCTTGTGTATTTAAAGTGTTTGCTTTTCTTAGTTCCTCGTGCTGTCTTAAACGTCTACTCCTCGTGCTGTGTGTGTGTGTCTCCTGATTCCCCTGTGTTTTCTAAAGTTCGGATATAATAAAGTGTGTATATATATATATATATATA